>NC_038245.2:46383274-46386572 GCF_000004515.6 Glycine max | reverse complement strand
GGTCTCATCTTTATAGTGTTATAGTTGTACCGTATATATTTTCATTAAATATTAGAGAATGTAAGTGTAGTTTGATCATATATAAAAAAGGAATTACGATAGTTGAATTTCTAGAACTGTTATGATCGAGGGTCACTTCCAATTTTATTTTGAGTTTAATTTTTATCCATTGTCATTGTAAAAAAAAAAAAATTACATAATCAATCAATGAAAAATTATTTTGATAGGGTTTTTAAGATGGGTATGGTAAAAAAAAGAAAGTTGTTGTACATGAAAAATTATTATTAAATTACAGTGTAAAAATTCTTTAAACTATAATTTTATATACTATTTTTGTAAAACAAAAAGTGTTTTTTTATATGTCGAAAATACAAAAACCGAAAGAAAACAAATTAAGAAAAACTTTAACTTGTAACAAAACGAACCCCTAAAATGTCTGCATGTAACATGTGAAGAAGCTGGAGTGGACAAGCTTCCCAAACATTTGAACCAAAAAAAGTGTATATACTATTTATTATTTTCTTATTGTCATAAATTTGCTCCAATATTCAATGTTGAAAGGTTACTTCTCTGTGGTCTATCTATCTGTTATACCTAACTGCCTATCTATATATATACATAGCATAATAGACTTTAATCTAAACTTAATTTAATACCGTTCATGTGGAGTTTATATATATAATGTTAATTATTAAATTAAAAATAATTATTATTTTCACTGTGCATCTTACATTTTTATTATAGTTTAAAAATTAGATTATAAAAACATATCAAAACAGGAAAATGTAAATTAATATATATTATTATATATATGCACACACACTATATATAATTTATCTCTTAATTTGGATCATTAATTACTATCTATCAATCAATTTATATATTAATTTCCAAGACTTGTATATATAATAATTTATATCTCAATTTCTATCTATCAATCTAAATATACAATACAATATAGTGGCAGACATGATCCTAAGCATTAATGTAATATTTAATAATATTGAAATTATATATATATATATATATATATATATATATATATATTCAAAAATTTAAAATTAAATATAAAATAATTATTATTACATAATTATATATATTCAAATTTTATCGATTTATATTTTAATTTTCTTTTTTCTTATGGTGTTATGTAAATTAAATAAAGTTATAGTAATAAAAATAGAGGTTGACTATATTTCCATTAAATACTAGAGCATGGAAGTAATATAAATTATGACTGTTGAATTTCTTGAACTTTTAACATTTAGGTTGCTTCAAATTTTCCTCTGAGTTGAATTTGTATGCATTGTTAATATAAAAAAATGTATCTTCGTTAACATATTTTTAAAATATCAATAATTAAAATAAAAAAAAGCATACATTAAAGTCTGTGATTAGATGTCAAAGTAAAAATTCATCACACAATCAATATATACATTATTTAACTCTTTATTTTTTCTTTTTTCATAAATTTAAAGCTTCAATGTAAAGCTGCATGAAGAGGCTTGGAAACTGAAGAATGTCATGCACTCAAGTCTCAATATCTTCGAAGGAGACGAAAGGCTCGATACGTTGGTCAATTGGATGGTAATTTCTCTATCATTTATATCTATATCTATACATATCTATAATGAAATAGACTTAAACCTAAATATTAATGTATTGATTTCTATCCATAATAAAATAGAGTTGAATTTAACCATTAAATATAAGATTTATTGTTATTAATGTAGTATTTATATATTAGATATATTTTATTAAATAAAAAATAATTATTAAAAGCTTAATATATATATATATATATATATATATATATATATATATATATATATATATATATATATATATATATCACGCATAGACATAAACGAGCGTGTGTAATAGATTATCTCTTAATGTGTGTCATTAAATGTTGTTTTAAATAAAATATTATGAATCATTTTTAATTTAACCATATAAGAAAATAATAATAATCAGCATCATCATAATTATTATTTTTATTATTCACAAAACATATTTTAAAGTATTTTTTATTATATATATATAATAATTTGATCTCTTAATTAATATTTTTATTTTCTTTTAATTAAATATTATTAATTGTTTTAAATCTAAATATATCTACCAACGATTATATGAATTTATTAGCATAAGGTTGCCACAGCTTAATTAATTATTTCGATTTAAATACTTGAAAAAAAAACTGAGAATTATAATGTTCATGCCTGATGCTAACTTGAGTAAGATTGTTTCTAATAGAATAAATCAGTGCCTTACAAAAAAAAACTAACTATACATTTATAAAATATTTAATTTTTATTATTCATAAAATATATTTTAGAATAACCAAATTAAAAAGATAAAAAAAATTGAGTATAATTATTAATATAAATTTATAAGCAAATGTGTTTTATGTTAAAAAATAGCAAACATATTTTTATTATATAGTATTACTTATTGTATTGACTGGATATCACATATAATTAAATTAAACAATATGATTTATCATCATATTTATTCATAATTTAATAAATATAATATTTTTGTATTAAAAGTAAGAATTTTATCTTTTAAAAAAGGTGTGAATTTTATCATAAATCTATTTATATTGTCAAATAAAGTAAACATATATATACATAAAAAAATCCTTAATATTTTTTACATATTTAAGTTATTTTTTACAAATCCAAATACTTAAACTCATGTAATTCACGGCTATTATATCTAGTTTTCATAATTTTTACTTGATGTAGTGATAAATTTATTTTAAACATAATTTGATATGTTAGTCTCTCACAACTTAATATTAATATGACATTTTTTTCTTTCTAAAAGAAATATTTATTTGATTAAAATCTTTTTCTATATCATATAAATCAATATATAGTCTTTTTAACTTTTCATACATAAAAATGGAGAGACTCATTAGTTAGTTGGAGATGAGACTTAAGCTTCTTTATTTTTTTATAACAAAAAGATACTTATTTCATTGGTTTCTAAAAGGAAATAAATAGAAGTAAGAATTTATTATTACAAAAACAACATTCAAATATGATTCTAAAGTACAAAGACAGCTTTATAATATTTTTGAAACCAACAACATTAAAAGTGTTGATGAATGACAGCTGTTATATAAAAATTCATCTTAGAAAATAATCTTTCTAAAACGATTTTTAATTCTTAGCTAAGAATTTAATACAATTTTTAATTAAGATCTGTCTTCGAATTTTTATTTTTTTATTTTTTGTCATACCATTTAGTTATTAGTTATCGTTATTTCTTTGTATTTACTTAATTC
>NC_038245.2:46379540-46383174 GCF_000004515.6 Glycine max | reverse complement strand
GTCCTTTTACCTTTTGTCATACCATAATTTGTGCTTCTATTTTTTTATAAAAAAAAGATACTTATTTTATTTCATTGGCTCCTAAAAGGGAATAAATAAAAGTAAGAATTGGTTGCCAACATAAAATCTTAATGCTCGATTTAAATTAAGAGTGACATGATTTGTTTCTCTCTACATTTTGCCTTGTAGTTCAGGTTGATGATGCTATTCTGCAAACCTGATTTGCACAGCCATTCCATTGCCTGAATAGATTCCAATTGTCCTTAATCGCGCTGGTCAGTGTACGTGGTTCCGTGCGAGAACATGCAAGGGCTGTTGGCGCACGGGAACACCAACTTCGGCATCGGAAAAGTCGCCGGCTACTTCACCCACGCCTTTGCGCCGCCGTATCTCTAACACGTTTCCAAAATCGTCATCCACTTACGAGAACGACGTTCTCTACCACAACTGCTACGAGGCGTGCCCTTACTTGAAGTTTGCGCACTTCACCTTCAAGTCCTTGATTTAAAATGTCAACTAGTTCCTCACATGCAACTTAAGACAACTTTTTTTCTTCTTCTAATAAGTATTACTTTTATTTGATTAAAATCTTAGTCTGTGACTTTTAAATTAATATAGTTATTTTATCTTTTACTCATTAATAGAGCAAGTCAGCCGTTGGAGATGAGACTTAACTTTTTTAAAATAACGTTTGGGAGAAGAAATAAAAAGGAAGAAAATAGTATAAGGAAAAATATTATCTAAGGGAAACATCTAAAAATCAAAATAGAGTAAAAATCACATGTTATTCTAAATATTGTTGATCCAAGTGAAAGTTAGTACAATTCTTTTAAAAAAACTTTAAAGTTCGAATCTTACAGATTAAAAAAATTATGATTTGAATAAGATTTTATTAATGATGGTTAGTCAATTTTTTTAACAAAGATTAATCAACTGACAAAATTAGTGAATTTTTTAATTGTGTACCAATAATATAGTTAAAATTAATATAAAATAAAAGAAAATTATTAAGAATTTCTTTAGGTAAATTATAAAAAAGTGAAGAATTTATTTTAACTTACGTTTAAAAAATTAGTTCATTTAAATCCTTTAATTTTAAAAACAGATTCTATTTAATTGTACCATCTAAATTAATCTAAATTAATTAAACTAATAGTATAAGAAAAATTTAGTGAGATGACATCAACATGACATGCATTTTCAATTTAGATGATATGATGAAAATTAAAGTGACTTTAAAAATTAAAGGGCTTAATTGAATCCAAAAAATTAGAAGACTAAATTTAACATAAAAATTAATTTAACCTTTAATTTACTTAAACTAGTAAAGGAGACTAGTTAAAAAATATAAAAGAAGTTATACTAACGTAAAAAAGTTTAAAAATCGTTCTATTATTTTTTTACAATTAAATTATTTTTCATTATATCATGAATTTTTTCAATTTTTTTTAAAAATTAAAACAAAAAACAGAAAAAAGGAGCCCCCCACCGGCTTATTCAATTTAGGGATCAATTTTAATTGTGTGAATCCCATATAAAAAATCTTTTCCATTTCTCTTCAGAATCAAATATTAAAATTTTAATGTTTTTATTTTATCTCTTTCGTCTCTCTTTTCTTATCCTCGATCATTGTGTGAGGATATGTCGTAAGTATTTTTTTTTTATTATTATTTACATAATTGATATGTCGCGAGTTGAGAAACCTCGGGCTAATGACTTTCCTTTTATAGTAATACTGGAAGAACGATAAGGCATACTCTAGAAGAAAAACAAGTATAATTTGATTAATTCGTGTCTTTGGGACAACGACTTCCATGAAAAAAAAATCTACAAGGAAGATTTGTTGTTTTTTTATTGGTTGGACGGCTAATATTTAGCTTACATTATGCATGTGATGGTATTTTTTTCAATTATAATGCGATATAATAATATTAAGATAGGGACCGGATAGTTAGATTGCTACATAACTGTGAGTCTATAAAAACTTGATGTTAACACATTCTTTGAAATATTATCTTCAAAACATTTTTTTATTCAATTACATCATATGCTTGCTATAAAAATTACGATTTTTTTTAGCTCTGAAAACAATATGTTTTAATTATTAAGTAAATGTAAAATATGAAATAATGGTAAAAAAATATTAAATATATTTTATTGTCCCTATAAAATATTCAAAATTTAGATTTAGTTTGTAAGAAATTTATCACTTAAGTTTTTTTTCACATTAATTTAATGTGTGTAAAATTAGTACTCAATTATTTTTTTTCTTCACATAACACTCCTCTTTTTTTTTTTTTTTGTGAAGAAAACCTAGCACCCTATTAATCAATAGTGTTATGTGATCAATTAAACGTGACAAAATTGAGTTAGATATGCTTTTCATTTTTTATATAATTATTGTTTTTAATCCCTATTAAATTTTTAAGGATAAATACATATTTAATCTAAAATATTTATAATGAGTACTTAGATTAATGAGGGTATATATCTTACTTAAGTTGTAGGTTGTCTAAAAGGAAGCTATGTTGGCATGATTTGCTAATGGGGATCTAAGAACCCTACCTTAGAGTTGTTGGCATAGAGGGACATGAAGTGCGTTAAACGTTGTGGAAGAAGGAGAATTCATGCAACTTGTTTATTAATTTGCATAAACTTTCAAAATATGACTTTCAAAAGTGACACGTTTATGGGAACAAGTTGTGATTTTTTTTTTTACCAATGGTGGCCCTCCCTTCGTGATCATTCTATGCAGTGGTCTACGTACGAGACTCCTAACTAATCTTATTATAGGACACTTAGCCAACATTTTGATCCGAATTTACCTATACTTTTTTTAGTTTATTCCAATATTTACCATTTGTCCTACTGTTGTTTTTCTTAGTAATTTTTGGATATCAAATGGACCTCCCTATAGAAGGTTATTTTAATGCGGTTGATTTATTTTCTTTTGCAACTAGTTTTGATACAATACATGCCTGTTATTAATTCTGGCTAATTGCCCACCTTTTCCAAGTTGGATATCTATGTTATGTATCATCTATGGTGCCTAAGGGCATACTAGTTGGACATTATTCTTTTCAAAGGATATGGCTTTCTAGAATAAAGATATCTATACAGTTGAATCTCTCTCCTGTATACATCGTAGAATTCATATACATGAGGAGATATTAATTTTTACCATTATAAGTTTACACCAAGTCTTTGCTAGGATATATATATATATATATATATATATATATATATATATATATATATATATATATATATATATATATATTTGTTAAGGGATTAGAACATAAATAACAAACACAAGAAGGCAAAAAAAAAGGGGTTATAAGTAAGGTTGATTTGGTGGTTAGAAGGTTGATTTGTAATTTTATTTTGTTTTAATTCTTGGAAAATGAGTTTGTCTTTAGGTTGGTTTTTAGTGTTATGTAGGGGCGCAGATTCATCTTTAGTATCTCTATATGCAGCTTTGTGTAGTTTGTATATATTTAGATGCTAGAGGGGGGAAATTCCATTGTGCTATACCGAGCATGGTGACACTGACTGTATACCTATAGTACTGCTTGTGCTCCTTTGTTAATATATATCTCTTTGCTTATTAAACAAGTGTTTGTTTTTATTTGTA
>NC_038245.2:46194749-46378988 GCF_000004515.6 Glycine max | reverse complement strand
GTCAAGTCTTAATTAAGGTGAGATTGAGTCCTAATTAATGGCCTAATAGAAAATTAGACTAAATAAAAATATATATATAAACTCATCTCTTATACTGACTCCCTACTAATGACTATCATGATCAGCTAACTCAAATCGGTTATTAAGTCAAATGAGCCCTAATAATAATTTGAGTGCTTGATGTTTTGTTGTACGGAAGAAGTTAACATGAATCTACAAGTAACATTATATCTTTTTTTTTTATCTATTTATAGTTGACTCTTTTTGTAATCTATATTTTAATTTTGTCACGTTTCCCCGAATGTGAATTAATGTGCTTCTTTTACATATGCACAAAAAGATAACTACAAGAAGCATTTTTTTTAACACTACAATTTAGTAAATGGAAAGCTACTTTATTTTTAAAGTAAAGGAAAGCCATGAAATTTTTAGCGCTAGCCTACATTAATAATATTTATATACAGATGATATTATTGGTTGGGTAATTTTAATTTAGATGTTACATTATAAGGTAAACTATATTTTATCCTTTTGCAATTTTACACTCATATATTGTGATTTATAGCTTATTTTACTTTAACGATGTTTAAGTAATACATATATTTTTCGAAAAAAAAGAGAGTATATTATAGATAGAAAGATAGTAATTTACCCTGCATAAAAAACTAATGGATAGCTGAATACACCGATGATATCATTTCAAAAGTCAGGCTTTATGTTGTATGTGTTGTCTGTGTTTCTGGGATTAAATCACTCAGTTTTCTTCATCATTTTGGTTCTTTTTACGATAATTGCTATTCGTTGAGAATGAAATATAGAATACAAATTTTCTTACAAAAAAGAGTTTGGTACTGGTGCGTAGTGAGTAGAAGCAGCATGATAAAATTTTATTATTCTTTAGGTTTGTTTTGGTACGCAAGAAAGTGGAGAATGAATTGAGAAAGGAAAGAAAATTTTCAAATTTTAAGTCCAATGGTTGAAGGAAATAAAGGAAGAAAGGGTTTTATAGCAAGTCGGTTACATGATATTTTTATCATATATATAGCAAGTTTTATACACAAAAATAAAAATATCCTTATTTATATAATTTTTATTTTTAATTTAATGTATTTGTGTCATTATATATGTATATTTTATTTTATTTTCTTTCATTTTTTCATATTACTAAATAAGAAGAAATATTTTTTTTTCATTTTCTTCTCTACTTAACAACTTAAAATATTATTTCTCTTTTTATTATTTTTTTTTCCTTTTTTCCCTTTTAAAATTATTTACTTTCGCTTTCTTTCTTAATGTATTTGTATATAAGAAAATTTAATTAAATTATCTTATTTGAATTAATCTTATTGGTGCAACACTAGAAACGACTGGAAGATCATGAACTATATAGTTACTATAACATGTTGCAAAGACATAAATTTTGAAACACTTTAGTCATCGTGTGGACATTTAGTCACCCTATAGCCCTATACTATACATACATTCCGTGATTTTGAATATACTTTATTCAACAAAAATAATAAATAACTACTTTGAAAGAATCTTATATGAAGTAAAGTAACTTGATCATCGTTATCTTTCAATCTTTCTTTAAATACTATGAGTCGGTTATTGTTGACCAATTCAACATTAGACGAAAAAAAAGTTGTATAATATGGATGCATAATTCAGCTCCTGCGGCATCACTATGCATGCCGTAACTCGTATGGTGTGACTTCAATAATAAATAAATTTGAACTTAAAATATAGGATTGAACCATCATCATGATAAATAAATAACTCATACGAAGGGGAGGCCACGTATCCCAGATTTTACTGTTCTAAAGTGTTCAGTATCTGGCCTAGATTTTATTATTCTAAAGTGTGAGATAGATTCAAAAAAATAAATTGTATACATAGTGAAAAATATTAATAAAAAATTAATGTGGTTGATTTTTCACTTTATCTCCAGAATTTCCAATATTTCATATGCGAATTTTCATATATAAATATTTTAATCAAGACACTAAAAAAACGAATTTTTTTTAAAATGAGAGAGATAATAGAAGTGGTTAGACTAGGATGGTAAGGCTCAAATTTTGAAGTATAGAATTGGAAAGAAATAGAGCTTATATACAAACAGAGCTTATATACAAATAGAGCTTATCAAATATGGCAACATTATTGTTTGAAAATTCAAAGATGAATTTTGAAGAAAATACCTAAATATATAAAAAAATAAAAAGAAAGAGAAAAAAGAGGAGGGACTTGGAATCTAAAGAGTATAATTTTTTTTTATATTGTCATATAATTGATTTTTTTAAATAAGTACTTTTAAAGTACGTGTTGACTCAGTAAAAAGAAGATTAGTGAGTATTAAATAAAAATCTCAAATATTTCTTGATTATATAAAAAAGTCATACAAATGATAATTTTTTTATTAATTAATAATATAAATACTTTTACCTGATAATGCATCCCTATTCAGCTCTAAAAATAAATAAGTAATTTGAAAATTAAAACGTAAAAATTGCAAAGGCTTTTAGCATTTTCTTAAATGTCTTATTCTTGAAAAGTAAGGTCTTAAATTTTTAGTGTTCTGTATGCAAAATATCTTGTGGAAGAATTAATTTCATCATGCTAGGAATGTTTTTATTCGAACAAAATTATCTACTGTAAAATATATCTATGATCTTTGAGAAAAACGATTTTAGTTTTTAGAATAGCTTGATTAGATTTTTTTTATTAATAGGAATAGTGATAAGAGATAAAATACAAAAAAAAATAAAAATAATAATAATAAAAGGCTCAAACATTTTTTTATCAGCTTGATTAGATTTTTTCTTAACTTGGAGTGTAGTACAAATAATTCTTTTTTACCATTCTTTATGTATATGTTTAATGTAATATAATTGAGTTATCCTTCTAGATTTTTTACTTTTCAAAATGAAATAATTGTTAGTGGCATTTCCATTTATTTTTATTTTAGTTGTCGACCTATCGTAATTAATTCTAATAGTGACAAATGTTAGTTTGTCAAACAAAAAAAGTGGCAAATTTTAGAAAAACTTATAAGATTGATCAACAGAATAAGTTTTGTTAAGTGTAAATTTTTCTTGAAGAGAGTTTAAGGGGCACTGTTTTTTGTAGCAGTAGGAAAGGAAACAAACAAACTAAACTCTAGGAGTTTAAGGGTCGCGCTAACTAACCTTATAAGGCTAGTGACAATAATAATATCTAGCTGCTCATCTTTAAAAATAATACTGTATTATTTCTCTGAGGCCAAATCGTCCGTACATGATGTACATTTTTGTATTTCATATGTTTGTTAGATGATTACATCCTAACAACATGATTAATAAACAACTTGTTGTCACCACCATTCAACCACCTCACATATATCAATACACATTTGCCATATTAAATTTCATAAAGTTACAAGCCCGTGAATCCGGTAGCGTATTATTTACAATCACTCTTAATTTGTTATCACATGTAGCTTTGATATCTTATACATCTTATGTAACTCTACCCATTTTTTTACAAAGAAAAAACGACGAGATAAGTTTTTTTTTTATAAAAAAAAAATAAGGAAAAGACGGGGAGGGGGGGCACTGATTTCTTCTGCATAAATATATTCTATTGCTTATTTACTACATGGGAAAAAAAAATACTCAATTCAAATGGCATTTTGATTGATTAACATTTACCGAGTCAATTTGTACAAATATATAACTCCAACCAATAGAATTATCGTCACAATGTGTTCTCCAATCCGATTCAGCCTGACAGACTAAAACTTACAATATAAGAAAATAATGTTCAATTCGAATGATACTTTGATGGATTAAAATTTATTGAGTCAATTTACGAAAAATATATAATTCCAACCAAAATGTGTTTTCTAGTCCAATTGGGCCTAATGGGCCAAAATATGATAGCGGTGTGAGCTGACCTTACCTAATTAACTTTGAAATTAAACGATATCACCTAACCACATTAATTACCACTTAACCTTAAATACTACTATCACTTAGCCATAAATACTGTCGTTTGTGTCGACTGCAAATGTGATGCTTATTTCAAATTAACATTGGTTTTTGAAAATTAGTGTCAATCAGTGAAAAAAATGGAATTTGAAAAATGTGCGTGGAACGAATCTTATGAAAACTATCTACAAGCCACCACTTATATTGTGTTTGGATAAAATATATGAATCAATTCTATCCACAAAATCATAGCTAGTAATATCATGAAGAAGTTAATGTATTTATTTGTTGTTTAACCTTTTTCTATGAGAAAATAATTGTTTATTTATTACTATGAAGCTATTTCATTTCAAGCATACAATTAATATGTTTGAATTAGTCAACGACTGATTTCTTTTTATGTGAAATAATCGAAATATATTTTACTTCTCTTAATAAATTATATTTTCTTTATATAAAATCAGGAATCCAAATATCTATAAACTATGGAGGATCTTATTCGTTCATAACTATTGAATTAAACACACATTTGGCTTACTTTGAGCAAATTAAATTTTGTATTCTCTCGAGTATGGCTCAAAACGGTTAATCAACTCACTCTAATATAGGCTCAAAGACCTTAACACTATGGTCAACACGTGAGGATGCATGTTTGTAAAAAAAGAAAAAGAAAATTGATTGAATCTCCCATTTGAACACCACCAGAATATATACAAGAAAATAAACATGCATGTTCATTACTCGTATTAGCGTACCGGTTGGCGTTGGAAATGATAAAAAAGCATGCAAATTCTATCAAAAGAGCTGGAATATTGTGGCAAAAGTAACAATAGTTACCGGAAATCACCGAATTGTAATCAATTTCAAAGTTGAAGCACTCAATTTAATTTGCCAAACTAGATGGCAGAAAGGAAGCATATTGAAAGGACATCACATGGAACCTCTTGTGTATATTAGTCTAACATGCTAAGTGCTAACCGATTTATTTGAAAGGATTTGGTTAAATTTTTCTTTATTTATTAATTAGCGCATGATCATCATTTTCACTCATTTTTCCTTCCTTATTTTATTTTAGGATCAGTGAAATAGAATATATGAGTTTCAAAGGAAAAATAGCTCAAATAAAAATGAAAATAAATAATATATGCATTAATAATATCAAAGTTTTTTACACTATCATTGAATTATAACTTGTCATTTATGAGATAAATTTATTAAATTTTATAATAATTATATTGAAAGCTATATCAATCATAATTTTTGATTGATCAAGAGTCTAAAGACTTTTACCCTAACATGTATGTTTATTAAACTCAAGTAATTAGCACAAAGAAAGTTTATTTTGAAGCAAAAGGGCTGTACTGGGGAAGTTAGAGAAACATTGTGCAATCACTTTGCATATTAGACATCAAACTTTTGTATATACATCACTTAATAATTTTTAGTAGAATGTAACTGATGAATCCAGCCGTTGAATTATTATTTTTTTATAAAATAGATTCGTTACATTTATAAACTTTCATGCAAATAAAAAATTAATTGATATTTCATCGGACTACTTTATTTCGACAGATAATATATCATTTAAAATATAAATAAATTGTTCATTGTTAAATAATATACCAACAAATATTTAAATTATGTGAAATTTAATATAAATTATCAACGGCATATTATATAAGATTAATTCACACACACAACCATTTTTGTGGATATTGAATTTCATTTATTAAACCATTATATTTAAAAAATTTAATAACTCGGTTAAATTTATACAATTTAAAATTTAGTCGATCCTTATCAATCAACATCATTTTAAATACATAATATACTAGTTAGAATATATGTGTATGTAAGTTATAAAATTGTATATTTATAAGTATTTAATTTAATTTATGTAATATTTAATATGTATGCTCATTAAAATAATATTGCATATTTTATTGATTAAATTTATTTATAACATTAATACAAGATTATATATTATAAATATTTAATTGATTAAGTGTGTTTTGGGTTCTGTAAAAAAAAAGTGTCTTTTTGGCAGTTTTGGGGGACAAGCTTGTTGTATTCAATAACTTGCAATTGGGCTACATATCAACGAGTTAGTAAGTCTAATTGGTTGGGTCACGCGGTGCTGGAACAAAAGTTAGATATTCAGACTGGGGTATTTTTTCAGCTTTTACTATTTACATTTGTATTATTTTCTAAATGCACTGCCTGTTTCATTTTTTAAAATTTTTTATTATAAAAAATGTCCTTTATGCCAAAATGAATTTTTATATAAAAATTTATAAACCCTAATTTATACATTCTATATCTATAGTTTTCCAAACCCTTTTCAACTATTTACTGTCTTTCTCCTTCTTTGTTATTATAACAAATGTATTGAAATTTTTCTTTAATTTCATTTTTACACTCTTATTTCAATATATTCAATTACATGGTACATGTAATGTGATTTAATGAGATTGTTCATAATGTACGCAACCGTATTACTTTTTGAATTTTTTTTAATGAACAAAATCAATCTTCTAGTAAGTCATTTCCAAAACTATGTTTTGTTTTGGTTAACTTTCTGGAATGCTAGCTACTCTCATAGGTTTTCGTGACTTGTCTTAGAGTGTAACTTTGATCTTCGGTTGTGCTTTTGATAATTCTTTGTCCTTATTTGTATGCAACAACATAGTGAGTGAACACCACAAAGCAAAATGAGGCAAAGAAATCGCTAGATCTAATTCTCATTTTCACAAACTCTAACTTCATTCTCTAATCTATTAAGCTCCACTTTTACCAGATTTAAACTGTGTAACAGGTTTATGAGCTGGTTTGTGTCAAGGGTTGGCCTCATCAAATGCACTTGCCTTCGTGACCACTTATGAGATCTTCCCTTCGTTGAATGATTTAGACACCACCAATAACTATCTTTCAAATTGAAAAAATAGAAGGTTATTTAGGTAAATTTAAATAAAGCAAAGGGAAGGGGTAAACCAAAATTAGAGGATTGTAAATAGTAATAGCCTTTTTTCAATTAAAATGCTTTTGGGTAACGAGCTTGTTGGATTCAATTAATATCTTACAAATGGGTCACATATCATCTTGTTGTTAAGTGACAGGCAAACCCCCTTTTTACTAATAATAAATAGAGCTGTTAAAATTGACTTGGCTTCACGGTTTGTTTTGATGGCCAATTAGGTTAGGTCAGATCAGATTGTAAAAAAGTTAACTTTTAAAAAAGGATGACTGAGGTTTGTTGTTGGGAATTGGAACGAGAGTGGTGAATATTAAGTTAACTTTAAAAAAAGTTTACTATAATCTATAAATTCTTTTTTTTTTTTTCTTATTGACTACAGGATTAATTATCAAAGCTTTGTAATTAAGCAAATATTTCTAACATTTCTCAATGTATAAATAAAAAACCCATTCAATCTATTATTTAGCATATTTAATTTTAAAAACTACTATTAGCAACAACTTTTTTTTTTGTTGAAGAATTGCTCCTAAAAATATTTTCATTCAAGATATTTATTCGAATGTTTTTTATTGAGAGAAGATTTTTTAAAATTCACCCTTATGTGGAAATTTCAATTTTAATGATACAAATAAAAATCAAACGTAATTTCATAATTAAAATTTTTTCCAAACTGTCTTTAAATAAAAAAAGTAAATAGATATAATATATGCATATAAAATAGTTAATAAAAAAAGTTAAACGTGTGATCTTATCGCTCACACTTTTCCAAAATATTTCTTTTTAATTTATTAGTCATATATTTATTCATTAAATTTAAGTTATATCCTAATTTTAATAGTCTTTTTCTGAAGTAAAACAGGGGAGTTGGTGTTCAAAATAGTTACATAATTGGAGTGTTATAGCATAATTTGTTTTGTATTTGGACTTATTCAATTCAGTCTAAAATTAAGATTTTCTTACATTTCCATTAAAGATTCAACCATTGAAAGAGAAGCTTGAAGATTCCATGGCATCACCATCATCATTTCTTACTTGTAATTTCTCCACGTTTTGCTATATATGACAATCATTATGCAGAAAACAATCTTCAAAAGGATAAATCTCGAAAGATTTCAGGAGTTGTTAGAGCATATGCTATGTTAAAACTAGTTCACACCACCACTTGTCATATTTCAAATTCGAATTTCATAGAAAAGATGTTTGAAGCAACAAAAAAGACAAAGAAAGCAGTCAAACTCGATTGCATGTAAGGAAAAACTTATATAACTTCAAAAACCATTTGTCTAAGTTTCATCAATCATAAATGACTTGCTTGAAGCTAAAATGCCTATACATAAACCCAAATTCAAAGTGTGCTGATTCCAAGTAAGGAAAATAACAAGTCTAAAGGTCAAAATTCAAAATCTATTCTTTTAGAGAGGAAACATGTAGCTTCTGAAGAGAAAGCCTTCTTTAGCCAAACAATACAACATTATGTCTACCACTTCTTTATCTTAAAGAGTGTCTGTAAATGTATTTGTATCACGATGATATCCACTTATTGAGTGATTGAAAAGAAAGAAAAATATTTTGTTTAAGAAAACAAACAAACAAAAAACTAAGGGTGATAACTAAAAAGATCAATCAGGGGAATGGTATTTCTAGAGTGAGTTTGTGTAGCACATTAATTGAATCAATTGTGACTCTACGTACAATTGCATGTAAAATTATGGGTGTAAGCTTGGAGAGGAGAGGCTTGTGAAAGAATGTCTAAGAGTCTTGTACAAAAAAAATACTCGGTATATCAATTCAACCCAATTTATTCATAAGTCTCTTATAATTTTTGGCGTATAATTTAATAGAAAATTTTATCAATTACTTCAGTTGTGATTATAATACACATCTAATTAGGTGTGTGCAAATAATTTTTTATAATGACAATTAGATGAGAGAATCTAACGAAAAAAATTAGAAATTCAGGGGGATCCAATTAACAAAAAAAATGTTTCAAAAATCTAATTGAAAATTTAATAAAAGTATAAGAAATTGTGGATCAATTTAACCTCTTTATAGGCAATCAAACTAAAAAAAATGCGTACTTATGATAAAGGAAAATAGCCACTATATCACTTATTTAATTTTTTTGAAGAGAAATTAAAATTGATTCTTCAATCAAAATCGCCGGCAACACGTTTGAACAGTACAAGCAGCCTCTCACTATCACTTATCTACGTATCTGATATATCTCAGGTATGAACCAGCTAGAAGTCTAGCACGTAACAACTAATTCTTTTTTATAACTTTTTTAAAACTAAAATATGTTTCAAAGAATATTTTTTAAGTAATAATAATTATATAATATTTACATAAAATGAAAAAAATTATTAAAACTATTTCATTGTAATTTTAGAAAAACTATAATATAAATTATAAAACAACATTTTTAAAAAAATTATTTTGAATGATTTTTATTAGTGTAAAATATTTATCAATTTATTGATAAATAATTTTTTCAACCGGATCAATCAATTTTAATGAAGTTTTTCTTTCTAAGTAATTTTTTTTCTTCTAAATTATATTTGAATGATAAAATTTAAAATTAATTATGTTTTTAATCCTTAAATTTTTACAAATTAATTTCACTTTTAATCTGTAAATAAAGTTTTTAACCACTTTTGTCGTTATACTTTCCTCTGTTAACAACTGTGGTCGATATTGTTGAGTAACATTGTGTTAATCCATTTGTTATGCCATTAAAAAGTTTGACATGCATGATAATTATATATAATTTTTTTGATAAACTATAATTTTAATTTCCTATCAATTAGTCTGACATCAACAATAATTAATTTGAACATATCAATGAAATATTTAAAACAAAGTTTAACAAAAGTTACACTCGTGTGTCAAATTTCTTAATACCATGATAAGTGATTCAGTTATTAACTATCAACATGACTGTTATGTATCAGCCAATGTTTTTATTGAATAACATAACTATAGCTATTAACAAGAAAAAAATATAGGTGCCAAAAACGCCAAAAAGTTTATTTAGAGACCATATATGAAAGTAAAATTGATAAAAGTTTAAGAACAAAAAATATAATTAATCCTAAAATTTAAAAATAATTTTGCTTACGCTTTACCCTAGATAGAGCAGGTGAACTACTTGCACACGACACCAATACTCATCTCATGACTTGTTTATTAGCAGACGGGCCGCAAACCTAATAATACTCAGACGACACACTGTTGTTTGGCACCAGAAAACCAATGGAGGGTAATGTCATCCTTAGCATTCCCCTAATTGAAGACCAAAACCAACACTGGAATGAAAACCAAAATTCTGGCACCAATATTATTGGCTCCACATCTTTCCTCAGCACTTGTTTCAATGGGCTCAATGCTTTGACAGGTATTTTTCCTTGTTCTTGTTGCTCATTAACTATTCTATCATAACCTGCTTTTGTTCTTCCCTTCTGTCTATTTGGCATACCCCTTTGGTGTGTTATACCATATATTCTCATAGTTCCACCATGTGTTAGATTTTTTTCTTTTCTTTTCCTTTTCTTGGGTTTGTCGCTTTTTTAATATTTAATTTATCGTGGAGCTTAACATGACAAATATATGCAACACAGACAGTATTTTTTTTTATATTATTATTATTTAACTTATTTCCTCATGTCAATTACTTCATTTGATTAGCCAAAACCCGAAAATTCGATGATATGTTAAGAGTCCCCATTTTTTACCAGAATAATGTGTGGTGCTGGTGAATGAACATGACCTCCTGTTGCTTTATTCTTTTTGTGTTTTTTTGTCCTCTGCAAACTACTGTCCACACAGAACGAGTAGCTAGCTAGCAACTATTTCAATTTTTAATTTATTCACCAATCATAGTTTATTAGAATCGTTTTGCACGCTAATAATCGATTGGATGTTTTAATTAGATGAAAACACGGGATAACTATATGACACATCCGTTCCATGTGTCAAACCTATTAATTAGCATTTGGTATCCATAAGTCTTTTGAATATCTTCATATATATTATGCACTTCATAAATATTAATCATTATTATTTTATTTTTTTTCATGTATCTCAGAATACCATATATATATATATAGAGAGAGAGAGAGAGAGAGAGAGAGTGGCACACATCTCCTTTCATAGGGCTTCCAATTCCACTTCCAGGTGATGATCTATATATATAGCAACTCCCTAGGCTCCTAGCCAGGTTTAAATTAGACTCCACCTCAAGGCCAAACAATCTAGTATTAATAAACACGAATAATGAAAGTGACAATTCTGTAAACTAGGAGCACAAATAGTAAATAATTAACCTTTAGCATCAGGGGTGTGTGAATATGATATCTGGACTCTGGAGGGGAGACCACCTTGCCAGATACTATGGTCCATTAATTTCATAACAACCACTGTTCTTTGGTCCAACAAATTTTTAATTTTTGTCATTTTTAGGCTCTTCTATGTGGCCTAGCTTGAACATTAAGAAAATACAAAATGTTCAAGCTAATTCCTAATTCGATCTTCTCCTAAACCCCTGTCTCTTCTCCTTCTTATATAATATATAGTAGCGTGCATCGCAACGTGTTATTAAATTACTAATTCCTCCCTTGTCCTGATTTTTTCAAAGCCCATAGTCTGCTAGATTTTGGACCTAGCTAGTTGTTTATATGTGGTGTTTTAGGAATCTTAATAAAATACCAATAATCACCGAAAACGCATTACGTTAGATTATCAAGAGGGGTTGTGAAAAATACATATATTCATGATAAGCAGCGGAATTGATGAGTCTGAGGAACTGTTGATTTTGTCTTCTTCCTCAACCAAATCACCGTTTTTCTTTTGGGACCTTAGGTTTTTTATCAGATGGGGAGAAGAGAATACAATTTATGATTTGATGTCTAAGGGACCACAACCTTATTTTAGATTTAGTTTCCATTATTCCCTTATGGACCAAACTAGTTTCCGTCTATTAAGTCCATATTAATTTCTGATGATAGTTCAATAGGCTCACTAAATTAGATCACTTTTATTGAGCTCATAAATGTAAATAACTAATATAAATGATAAATATAATATGTAGCCCACACTAATTAATTAATTAGAAATTATAAAATTCCTAACAATTTTCCACTTGAGTTTCATACTAACCTTAATCATTTCTATTGCAAAAGTCTTTAGGTGCGCAACCGTATGTTATTTACTTTTAGACTTTCCTTAAACAATCTGGTACATCTTATATAGTAACATAGAACCATTGTAGTTTTCCTCACAATCCAACGTGATTGAGCCACAATGATCACCAATGTCACATATACTTGATGACATAGATCAAATATAGATAAACGACATGAAAATAACATGCAATGTGATCTCATTCATGTTCATTTCCAACTAGTCCAAACTTTATTCTTTATAGAGATCAATTCAAATACAATATAAATATTGCAAACAAAACAAGCTCAGAATGAAATGATAACCTTCAACTTTATTTTATAGAAAATCAATCTATACAAATATCTGAAAAACATAAGGCATATATAGAACATAAATGGGACTCCCACTAAACTAAGGTACCAAAAGCATGGCAATATATAGAACATGCGTAGTTCTAACTCTCAATATATATATATAAACATAAGGCATCTATAGAACATAAACAGAAGTTAATCGGATCATCCTCTGCTAAACCAATGCCATCCTCATGTTCTTGGAGAAAGATAATATAATCATCAGGGATTGCATTTCTCCTCTCTCTATCAGATCTCCTTAATGACACTTCTTGAGGTTGTTGAGATTGTTGTATAGGTATTTAAGGAAAAACCGCATCATTGTCTTGTTCTTGAACAATGTCATCAACAATAGTTTGAACATTGTTTTCTATTACTGGAGTTGTTTCTTGAACAATAATAGGTATGAGGACTTGAGCACTGTTAATAACAGGTTATTCCTCAAAGACAACTTTCCTTATGTTCTCTTCCTTCCCAAACTCAACTTCCTCAAGAAATCTTGCATTTCCCGTTTCAAATATTAATCTTAAAGTGGGATCATAAAACTTATAGTCCCGAGAGCGTTCAGCATAGCCAACAAAATAACAGCTAATTATTCTTGAATCCAGCTTTCTTTCATGTGGCCAAAAAGGCCGCGCCTCAGCCGGACAACCCCAAATATGCAAATGCTTAATGCTTGGCTTTTTGCCAGTCCAAAGTTCATAAGGGGTTTTATTAACTGGTTTACTTGACACCTTATTAAGGATGTAAGTTGCGGTCTTTAAGGCTTCTCCCCAAAGTGACTTTGGCAAAGAAGAATGACTAACCATACTTCTCACCATATCCTTAAGAGTTCGGTTTCATCGTTTTGCAACACCATTCATGCTAAGTTTGCCTGACATAGTGTATTGCAAAACAATTCCACACTCTTTGAGAAAAAGCACAAAAGGTCCTGGACGTTGTTTTCCTGATCCATCATATCTACCATAGTATTTATCACCACGGTCAGATTTGACAGCCTTAATTTTCTTTCCAAGTTGAAGTTCAACTTCAGCCTTGAAACTCTTAAAAACGTCTAGGGATTGAGACTTCTCTCTTATGTATCAAATAAAGGTAACCGTATCTAGAGTAGTCATCTATGAACGAGATAAAGTACTGTTGCCCATTCCAAGACAAATGTCCATATGCACTAGTTCTAAGATGTCTTTAGCTCTGTCGGCACCTAATTTCCTTATGTTTGTTCGTTTTCCCTTTATGCATTCCACACAGACTTCAAAGTCTGATAAATCTAAAGGCTCAAGAATTTCATCCGACACAAGTCTTTGAATTCTCTGTTTAGAGATATGACCTAAGCGTTTGTGCCATAAAGTGGCTGAATTGTTTTTTAATTCCCCTTTTGTACCACGTGAATTTGTTTGCAGTATTTCATTATAAGAACAATTAACATCCAACATATATAGATTATCAATTAAGAAACCGAAACCAATCAAATTCGAATTCTGGTAAAGACTAACTTTATTGTTTCCAAATGAACAAGAGAAACCAAATTTGTCCAAACTAAAAATAGAAATTAAATTCCATCTAAAAGAAGGTACAACAAAAGTCTCAAACAAATCCTAATAAAATCTAGTCTTTAACTGCAATCTAAAAGTTCCTATAGCTTCCACTGCAACCCTTTTGCCATCACCAACAAATATGAATCTTTCATCGTCACTTAGTCGTCGGCTCCACAGGCAACCATGGATGATTACACTTATGTGAGTAGTAGCACCAGAATCTACCCACCAAGTATCTTTAGGTACAAAAGCTAAATTAACTTTAGAACAAACAAGAGCAAGAGATTTGCCTTTCTTTAGACGCCATATGGCGTACTTGAGACACTCTTTCTTCATGTGTCCAAACTTCTTGCAGAAGTAGTAGGTAAATTCCTCATCCTTCTCTGGTTTCTTTTGCTGAGAAGACCTTTCAGCAACACCCTTAGTTTTCTTTCTTTTCTTATTATGAGAGGTGAAACTTAAATGAGCACTTTCAGATCTGTCTCTCTGCAGCCTTTCTTCCTCTTGCATACAGTGAGATATAAGCTCATTAAGGGACCATTTGGTCCTTTTGAGTGTTATAACTCACTTTGAATTGCCCAAAGTGTGCAGGAAGTGAGATCAAAATTAAATGCACAAGCATGTCTTCACCAAGCTCTAACTTAAGTGCTTTTAGTTTAGATGCCAAGTTAGACATTTCCATTATGTACTCCCTTATATTACTTTTGTCTTTATACTTCATGGAGATGAGTTTAGCTAAAAGGTTACTTGTCTCAGCCTTCTCATTTTTGGCAAAGTACTGTTCAATTTCATCAATAAATTTCTTTGCATTTTCACCCTTAGAAATAGAATCCCGAAACGCTTTTGAAATAGAGCGCTTCATGATCATAATGCATATTCGATTGGAACGATTCCATTTCTCAATTTTTACCTCATTGGAGGCTTCTGAAGTGGAAGTGGGTCGTTTCGTTCTCAATGCCAAATCCAAATCCATATAGCCGAGAACAATTTCTATGGCTTCTTTCCAAACCTTAAAATTTGTTCCATTCAACATAGGGTTACTGTTCACTTGAGCAGATACATTTGTAGCACTAGCAACAAAAATTGAATAATAATAAAAATAAAAATAATTACATGCTCACAAATAAGCCAATAAGTTATATAATATATATATAAAACAAGACATGTGCAAAGTAGTTCACATAATAAACCCAACACAATATTAATTGATAGTCTTTGGACAGAAAAATTAATTTGTAATTGATACTCTCAATGCAATGATCAAACATTGACAATAAATTCTATCAAATCATAGTCTTTCTTTGGACCGACTATAATTCACATGGAAATACCTCATAATTGTTACACATTTACCATTACATGTACAAAATTATTTGACCAAATTGTGTCTTCCTTTGGACTGAGCACAATTCGCATAAATAATTTTATACTAATATCTATGTAATTTTAATTAAATTAATTTACGCAATAGAGATTGTTTTGACAATATATTGTTTCAATCAACTCAATCAATCAAAATTACCAGACAAAAAAATGAAATAATTTTGAGGGTTTGTAATTTTTGAATTTACACCAAAACATAATGGGGATCACCAATTAATACACATAATTCACAAATAAAAACAAGGAAAACAAAAAATAAAATGCCAAAGCCAAATTACATTTAACGATACGCAACATGGGTTTTCTTATGATGATATAATAAAGCCAAAGATTATGTATCACATGTATGTCATGTCATGGCATGGATTCATGGCATGCATAAGGAAACAAAACCAACAACCATAAAAAAACAAACACGTGAACGAGAAACAAAAATGGATGACTATTCTGGAGCAAGAAAAAAAATAATTTTTCTCATGAAATCCGAACGCAAAACATCAACGGGCATATGATGATTATTATATCGTGATTGAAAAGAATTTTTTTTTTCCAAACTTACAATCATAATTATAATTGCAAAGATAAAATTCCAAAATAAAAGTAGGGTTCATGTAACAAAATAAAACAAGTATAACACAAACCAAATAACTTTAATTTTCAATAATCTAACAATAATAGTGGCTCTGATACCACTTGTGTGGTATTTTAGGGATCTTAATAACATATCAATAATCACCGAAAACACATTACGCTAGATTATCAAGAGGGGTTGTGAAAAATACTTGGATTCATGATAAGCAACAAAATTGATGAGTCTGAGGAACTATTGGTTTTGTGTTCTTCGTCAACCAAATCATCGGTTTTTTTTTTGGACCTTAGATTTCTCGTCAGATGAGAAGAAGAGAATACAATTTCTGATTTGATGTCTTGGGGATCACAACCTTGCTTTAGGTTTTAACATATTAGAGTTTCTATTATTTCCTAATGGGTCGTTTCCGCTTATTAAACTCATATTAATTTCTGATGATAATTTAATAGGTTTACTAAATTAGATCACTTTTATTGAGTTCATAAATATAAATAACTAATATAAATGATAAATATAATATATAACTCACACTAATTAATTAATTAGGAATTATAAAATTCCTAACAGTTTAGAACCAGAATAATACCCTATTTTTAAAAATTTATGTTACAGTACTCGTCATTTTTATTTATTTTTTCTTCTTTTTATTATATTACCTATCATATCTATCATGTGTCTTTCTTCTTTCTTAATTCTCATCTCTTTTTACAATTACAACCCAAGCATCTTAAGGAATTAATGTCAAGAGGTCATTATTCATATTAGCGAAAAGATATATATATATAGCCACTAATCTAATTATCTGATAGCATTTTTAATTTTTTTTGGAAAAATATTAAATTTAATTTCTTTTAACAGTTTTTATCTTTTAACATGCAATTTAATATAGTTTATTTGATATGAGAGTTTGAAGGAAAGTAGTGAGTGATTTCGAGAGTAGTTAAATGGTAAAGTAGTCTAACAAAATGTATAGACTAAATTGAAATATTTCACTTTTATTATTTTTATAGAGAATATAATAGCCTATGTTATGTTGCAGGCATTTTTTTTGTAAATACTAAATAGTGTGTCTACTCAAAATATAAAATAATTTTATATTATTATTCAATTATGAACAATCATATATATTAAAGGGGTGTATTTAATTAAAATTTTAAAGATTTTTTTTTAAAATTTAAATCAAGTTTTGAGATATTTAATCAAGACTTTTAAATAATAAAATTAAGTTTTGTGGTATTCAATTAAGACTAGTAGAATTTTTTAATAAATTCAATAAAGTTCGTTAGTATTCAATTATTGTTTTTCTTCAAAAAAAATTATGATATTCAAAAGTATATAAATTTTGTTAAATTTATTTTTAGGATGGATTTTAATGAATTTTATGAGACTTTTTATGAGAAAATATTAATTTAATATGAGAAATTTTCTTAATTCTTTGAATTTGAAAGATATTTTAATTACATGCTTATACATATAAATAAACGTGAATATATATGAACATGAGAAATATATAATTAATTTTAATAAACATGAGAAGTTGACTAATGTATAAGTAAAAAAATATATAAATGAAATTTGAAACAATTTTTGAACATATATTTTGTTTAGTGGGATCGTTATTGTGAGAATAACAACAAGTAATATTCATACTATTAATAAACATTATGTTATATAATTTTTATATAATTAACATGATTGATGACAACAGTTTTTTTTTTTTTATATTTTTTATCTTTTACCATAATTATTTTAAAAGTAATATTAAGAGTGATTTCTATTTGATTAATAGTGCAATTTTTTTATATATTGACAGTTCATAGTCATTATTTTTTTAATTTTTCCTTTTTTATTTGGCTTTGAATGTTAATAAGAAATAAACAAATCTCCTTTTGCCCGTCAAATATATTGCTTTCTTATTAAAATACTTTTTCTATCAATCATTTTTTTGGTAAAATTAAAGTATCATTATACTAGTATATTAATTTTTTTTTCATAAAAAATGTAGGGGGAGGGGAATTTAATTTAATGAAAAATATTTGAAGGATAAATGAAATAATACTTAATTATTAAGAGATTAAGCTAATGTTAATATATTTTTAAATAGAAAATATGACAATATCCTAATTTTTGTGGACTAAATTCATGGTTGATTCTGAAAAATATCACTTGTTCTGCACATATTTTTGTTTTAATTAGCAAATTTAATAAAAAGGCATTTATATAGTTGTGTAATATTGTGTTGTATGTTTTGGTTGAGCGATCAACCTAAAATTGATGATGATGATTTTTTATTTTATTTCTTTTATCAAGAGTTCAAAAGCAATAAGTAGGAAGTTCTAAATCAACTGGTAACTTTATTACAGCCTTCGTAGAAAATCTCTTCATGAAATTTATCATTTTTATAAGAGAAATTCTATCCTTTGTCATGTTTTTACACCTTTTTATAACCACAGGAAACATAGAAGGGCAAGAAAGACAAATATAGAACAATAAAATAACAAAAGAGAAATTATAAATAATGCTATAAAACTATATCATATGAATAAAATAACTCTATATAGTTCCCTAATAATAATAAAAGGTCTCTATAGTCCTATTAATTTAATTGTTCTCTTTTCACGCGGGAGATCAGAGAAAAGTCTTACAGTGACGTTTCAGCCGGCGACACTTTGAAACATTGTATGGACAAGACTCTAGAGAAAGAGGCCATGCTTATTAGTTAGAACTTATCGCGTTTTATTTTGCTATCAAGGGGGGACCTATATTTACCTCAAAAGTTCCAACACGTTTCTTTCTTGTTTGACACTAAAAATAACATAAAGTTTGTTAAAGGGAACTTATCTTATCGATCTTAATCCCACTAACTGAGTTAGACAAAATAAAATATATTTTAAGTAGGAATTTCTTACTTGTATTCATAAGTACGTGCTGAATACTGTTAAATAATATATTTTTATTAAATATTTTTAAAATAAGTATAAATTAATAATTATTTGTGTTTATAATAAATGCTTTTTAGTTTTTTATTCCTCAATATAGTAGAGGAGATGTTTTGATCTGGGACGATACTCACAGGTTGATTCTTCAAGGGGTGTGACATACGTTAAAAAACCCGTTTAAAATAAGCTAAATAATATACCAAAGCTAGTCCAAAGACTGAAATCAAACTCATATATTTGTTAGGCGAAAATGGTAAGGGTATTTACGTGTGATCCACCATATGTTTTTTTAGTCGCTGTTAAGAGAACCCCAAGTCTCTTCTTACTTATCCAGTCGAAGAAATACTTTTCTTTGCGGTACATGGTACATGACTATCTTGAAGATTTAATAAAATTTTATATACGACAAAATTAAATATAATTTCTTTTAGTAAATAAATCATTATTTTACATTTAAAACACATGGAAACCTTACAGAATTGTGTCAGTTACATGTGACTCTTACTAGATATCAAATGTTGTTGAATTGACCTGGCAAGGAAAATATCATAAACGTTTTAGTGGCTCTTAGATAGTGAAGTCTGGTAGTCTTTATGAAGCCAGTTCCGCAAAAAACTTTCCAACAATCCATCCTTGAACGTGCCTTTAGATCTGCAAACTTCAGCTTAGAGCAAAACAATAAATAAAAAATCCACCTTTTCTATCAACCTCTAGCTATATCCATTTTTATCCAAATGACAGAAAAACTTTCCAACAATCCATCCTTGAACGTGCCTTTACTATCCGAGTGGAATCACCATGATGAGGAGAAAGCCATAGCCTCTCATCCTTCTACCAAAAATACTGTGTCCTTCTTTCGCACATGCCTTAATGGACTCAATGCAATATCAGGTTTCATAATTTTTTCTTTTTATCAGTTTGTTAAAATGTTAGTTTTCTTAGCACAAGGATATAACCTGTGGCATTTTCCTTCTTTCTTTTTCTCTTAACAATCGAATCCATCTTATATTTCCGGTTTCATAATTTTATTCAACACGTACACTTCCTTTACTTATTCTAAGAGAAATCTATGTTTGATTCAGCTTATTTTCAAAGAAACAATTCTGTTCTTTTAGTTACCTCAACCACACATGCTTTGATTTAATTTTCAGGTGTTGGAATACTGTCAGTTCCATATGCTCTTGCATCTGGAGGGTGGTTAAGCTTGGTTCTTCTATTTGCTATTGCCGCTGCAGCATTTTACACAGGCACGTTGATTAAAAGATGTATGGACAAGAATTCGAACATTAAAACCTACCCAGATATAGGTGAGCTTGCATTTGGAAAGATAGGAAGGCTAATAATATCAGTGTCCATGTACACGGAGCTCTACTTGGTTTCAATAGGGTTCTTGATTCTGGAAGGCGATAACTTGAATAACTTGTGCCCCATTGAAGAGGTTCAGATAGCTGGCTTCGTAATTGGTGGGAAGCAACTGTTTGTGATATTGGTTGCCCTTATCATCTTGCCCACAGTTTGGTTGGACAACTTGAGTATGCTTTCTTATGTATCTGCAAGTGGAGTGTTTGCTTCTGCTGTAATCATCCTATCAATATCATGGACTGGAACATTTGATGGAGTTGGTTTTCATCAAAAGGGAACTCTTGTTAATTGGCGCGGAATCCCCACAGCTGTTAGCTTGTATGCCTTTTGCTATTGTGCACATCCCGTCTTCCCCACCTTGTACAATTCCATGACTAACAAACATCAGTTCTCTAATGTAAGTGCTCTACAAATTTTACACATTTTGGATGTGTTTCGCTTTTTATTTAATCGAAACGAGAAGAGATCAGGTTACTCCAAGAGTATAGATTTATTTTTTTATTTCTACCATTGATTTTTTTGAAATCTAATCATTCTAATGAGTAATGTTACTCCTTTATGGATTTTAGTTCCTCTAAAATGACAAAGTCCATAAACTAATCAAGTAAGGTAGAACTTGTATTTGATGTGACTTAATAAACTGAAAATTTTGATCCTGTTGAAGTGAAGAGTTGATGTAATGAGTTTTGTTTTTCTTTTGCAGGTCCTATTAGTATGCTTTCTGTTAACCACTGTGGGTTATGCATCCATGGCTATAATTGGTTATCTAATGTTTGGTGCTGACGTTGAATCACAAGTAACATTAAACCTGCCACTGAACAAAGTAAGCTCAAAATTAGCAATATATACAACCTTGGTCAATCCCATATCCAAGTTCGCTTTGATGGCAACACCAATTACCAATGCGTTGAAAGATTTACTTCCAAGGGCGTACAAGAATAGAGCGACCAACATCTTAGTCAGCACTGTCTTGGTAATAAGCGCTACCATTGTTGCCCTCAGTGTTCCTTTCTTTGGGGATCTCATGTCTCTGGTTGGAGCGTTTTTAAGTGTCACAGCTTCTATTCTGCTTCCATGCTTGTGTTACTTGAAGATTTCAGGCACTTACAATGAATTTGGGTGTGAGACCATAGCCATAGTGACAATAATAGTAGCAGCTATAGCAATGGGAATATCTGGAACATATACCTCTGTCATGGAAATAGTACATCATTTGTAATAGACAATGCAGTGGTCCATTCTATTGACTGTAAATTTCCTCAAAAAAGGATTTTTTTTTTTCTTTCACTCATGTGACTGTATGTCTTACGAGGAAAAGGAGAGGTAAATACTGATGAAGAAGTAAGATATGGTTGGTGAAAAAGAGGAAAAGGAAAATATATGATACAGATCATATATGCTATCCTATATCTAGAGAGAGAAAGAAAAAGAGAGAAAGAAAAAGAGAGAAAAATATAAATATTATAAAATTTATGATGTAATAAAAAAATATTGATGATGTGTTTATAAAGAAAAATAATTCATGTATCATTAATACTCATAAATAAAAGATAAACCAAATATGTAAGATAAGATTTGTCTGCTTGGCGGTAAGCACATGTTGTTGGACCAAGAAAACGCGTCAAATCACAATTCATCTAACTCGGTTGAATGATATTGAGTGTGTTTAGTGTTGAGCACCCTTTTTCTATAATCTACCTTTTTCAAACTCAGATACATAACAAAATTAGGAATGTATGGCCTACTATTTTATATCTTTAAGACTATGATTGCATTGCTTATAAGAGGTAGGGATCGAAGGGTTGCTGTTAATCTTTTCATTTAAGTACTAATATGATTCAAATCATTTTAATATTTAAGAGAAATATTAACATTATCATATTAAATATCAAATTTAATAAATATATAATTAAAATTGCATAATTATAAAAGTAAGAGACCAAATTGGTAAGAAAGAGTGAAGCGAGTAACATTTGGGCAAAATAATAATCTACATGTAAGTTGTCAAATGTCAAGGAGTAGGGACATCATGCATCTTTATAGTGTCAGTGTGTGTGGGTGGGGGCGGAGGCCATTTAATGGGTTTCTTTTTCATTGAAGTGTAATCAGTCACAATGTCATATTATTAATTAAAGAGCATGAATCGTCTATCTTAATTTTTTAGTTCTTATAACTTTTGATATAAATTTAAACATTTTATATTTGTGATATAAATTTGGTTAAATAATATTACTTATATAAATAATGATGCTTTTATAAGTAATTTTGTGTTATTTACTCCAATGAAAAAAAATTAAGCAACATATTAATCTTAAAATTAAACTACTCATATAAACATTTGGATTGAAGTTTCTCTTAAAGGACTAGTAAACAGTTTATAACATTTTTATTTTTTTTGACTAAGTTATAAAATGAGAATACATCCTGTAGATGTCAAGTGACAGAGAAAATTTGAACTCAACACTGAGAATCTTTAACTACTTTTATCAACTCATACTTAAAAAAATGACTAAACACAAACTAATACCAGAGAATGTGATTGGTAAAGTTTTGGGGGGAGTTTAAGAATTTTTTTATTAACTTAAAAATCATTTTAACAAAAAAGTGATTCTTTTTTGTGAATTAAAAAATGATTTATTTTAAAAATCCAGGTTTTGAAAATCCTATTTCTCAATGACAACATAGACCTTGTCACGCATTTTTATAAAGGATAATGATATTTGATAACTCTATTTTAACAAACACCTGTTTAATATCATTCTATTTTTTTTATTTCTCTCTTTTTATCGTATAATATTTTATCTAAATCCATCACTTTTTTCTTTTATTTTTTATTGATGGACATTTTATAGGTGTCCATCCAACATTATCCTTTCATAAATAAATTTGAGTGTGGCATTGTGAAAAACATAAAGTGGCAAACTGGCAAAGTATGGCGGCGTAATAAAAAAGTCTTAAAAGTTAAAACACCAAGAGACTCACACGGTCGTGCTTAGTGCGGTGGTGCCTAATTTTATTTAAAACAAGTCGGACCAATGTGTGCCGTCAAAGTTGAGTTTCTTTCTCAAATAATGGAAATCAAAAACCTATCATGGGAAAGTTATCTTATCTTATTCGGACACATTGCATGGAGTAAGATAAAATAATTACAGATGATAAATATTTGTTTGGTTAATCATAAATATTTTTAAAAATATTTATATTTTTTTCATCATAATCAAAGAGTAATACAATATTTTATAGAAGTTTTAATTACTTATTATATTAAATTATTTCATTAAATAATAATGTACGTTATTCTTATTGCAATAGAACTTACTTCTTTTTGTTTCTTTAGACCACACTTTTGAAACCTAGTCATACATACACACTCATATAGATAGAGAGAGAGAGGAAGAAAGAATAGGGAAAACATGAACCTACATTTGAGTTTATTCAAAGCCAGTTTTCTCTGCTTTAGTCAAGTTGGCTTTGGATCGGATGATATTGATAAGTTCGAATTTATTTAATAGTCATGCTTGTTTTTTGTCGTTTGAAACTATACGTCCGTATACACAAAGCTAACTATTTTAATTTTTATATCAGAAATGTTAATGGCATTGGTTAAAAAAAAATGATTAGATTGCAGAAAACATGCTCTCCTATGATTTTTAAAAAACACATTCTCATATGATTGCAATACAAATTTTCCTGGTTTAATTTCTAAACCAGTCATTCATAGTTATTTTCAAAATACACTCCCTTGTTATTTGAAGATGTATTTTATGTGATTTTCAATAAAATCTTTCTAATAATATTTATATATATTTTTAAATCACAGGCATCTTGCAGACCATAAATTTGAGTTGGGATGTTATAAACATATAACCATAGCCATAGCCACAACATCAAGGAGACAAGGAGTCAGAGAAGCGGCACGTGAAAGTTACATCCCACTCACGATAGAGTTTCAAGCTAAAAGATAAGGTATATGTATATTGAGAATTAAATTTTTATCATTAAAATTTAGGTAATTTAAATACAAAGTGAAATATTACATTTTACTATACGAATCTTAGTTGAATATATGCATTGAAAGTTATTTTTGTTTTAACTTTCAAGAGAGCTTATTTATTATAGTTGGTGACAATATTTACTATAAATAGAGAAAAAAATTAGTGAAAAAATACAACACATAAAGAGAGATTGTGAAACAAAATCACTTTGTAGAGAGAAAAATGTCTTTGGGTGAGAGTGTTATCATTTTTAGTAACCATTGAGTGGGATACTCGGGTTTGTAGAGTGATACACTATTTAGAGTGAGTTACAATCTTGTAATCATTTTTGTGATAGTGAAGTACTATTCAAGACCTGTTGGTGTAGCAAGGTCTTGACCAGGCATTAGAAGATGAAAGATCAACTTCTATAAATGAAACCGAGTGGACTAAGATCCAAAGGAGGGATGTGAGCACGATTCGGTTAGTCTTTGCTCCCGAGATAAAACACAACGTGTTGAAGGAGACAACATCGAAGGCCTTATGGGAGAAGCTCGAGAATATTTATGCATCAAAGTCGCTAACCAATCGCCTTTGTTTGAAGATGAAGTTGTATCGACTCAAAATGAATATGGGAGAAGATCTCCATGACCACATCAACAAGTTCAATCAGTCAGTAAGTCAATTGTTGAATGTAGATGATAAACTCTCCGATGAGGAGCAGACGCTGTTGTTGTTGGCCTCACTACCAAGTTCCTTCAAAACTTTGGTTCAAATGTTGCTTGTGGGAAAATCAACTTTGAATTTGGATGAAGTGATTGTCGCTCTTAGAGAAAATGAGAGAATGATGAGAACTGAAAATGTTGATGATGAACACAATGCAATAGCTGTGGTGGAATCTGAGCAAGGGAGGAATCATTCAAGGAGATATGATGGCCCAAGAGGAAGATCAAAATCACAACCACATCCACAACGAGATATGAGTAACATTCAGTGTTACTATTGTGGTGAGAATGATCATGTGCAAGTGAGGTGTAAACAAATGAATGAGGACTTGGAGAAATTAAAAGATATGAACAAAGATGATGTCAACTCTAAGTTAATGTAGTAAAAAGTGTGGAAGATGAAGATGATGTGTTTTTGGCAACAAATGATGAGATTGCTAAAATAAAATGGGTGATGGATTTTGCTGCCTCAAAGCACATTTGCAGAGATCGAGAGATGTTTGATACTTTAAAAATTGATGGAGAATTCAACCATTTTAAGCTAGAGAATGATGGAAAAATGAAGGTTGAAGGCATAGGGAGTGTGAGGATGAAGCTCCATAATGGTGCTATTCGAACTTTCTCAAATGTAAGGTTTGTACCTTCTGCTGTTGTCAATATGATTTCTATGGGGGAGATGAAATCACAAGGGTACAAATATGTTGGTTCAAAGTGGGGATGCAAAGTGTACAAGGGGAGAAACTTGGTGTTGCGAGGAGAGAAAAATAAAGACAACTTTTACTATTTGGATGATCAAGTCTTGAAGAGGAACCATGATAGCAAAGTGAAAAAGAAAGTGAAGTTTTCTAATGTAGTGGAAGTGTTGGGAGATACTTCCATTGGAAGGGAAGTTTGTTCACTCTCAAATTAATTAAAAGATATTTCTCTTTTGGCTTGAGGGCGAGAATTGTAGAGTTTCAATGCAAAAGATAAGGTGCATGCACACTAGGAATTGAATTTTTATTACTAAGGTTTAGGTGGCTTAAATGCAAAGTAAAAGATTACATTTTACTATATGAACCTTAGTTGAATGGATGCACTTGAAGTTATTTTTTGTTTCAACTTTCAAGAGAGCTTATTTATTATACTTGGTGGCAATCTTCATTATAAATAGAGAAGAGAATTAGTGGAAAAACACAATACATAAAGAGAATGTATGAGAAGAAAGATTGTGAAACAAAATCACTTTATTGAAAGAAAAATGTCTTTGTGTGAGAGTATTATCATTTCTTGTAACTATTGAGTGAGATACTCGGGTTTGTAGAGTGATACACTATTTCGGGTTAGTTACAATCTTACAATCATTTTTGTGATAGTGGAATACTTTTTGAGTCGGTTCCGTGAACGTAGGTAAAAGGTATCAAACTACATAAAATTCTTGTGTTTATTATTAGTTTTGTTACGGTATAATCTTTATTGTGTTCTCACGATCCGTTGTGAATGTGAATAATTTTATTTATGAGAGGATTGATTTTCTAACACTCATCTGACATAAGCAAAATCAATTCGAATTTCATTATTTGTACTACATTTATACCACTAGAAAGCTGCATTGCGTTAATTAACTATTCTATTTCCAAAGCATCCATTTCCAGTTCCATCTCAGGCCCAACCCTTTGGTTTTGACATCACATGATGCATATGTGCATAGCCCAACCCAATAACAGCAGCTTCCTCTTCCTCACTGTGTTATCTAACAATGATTGTTGGCATGGCAAAAAAACGAGAACATCAGTAGAAGATATCAAGTTATGTACCGTATTTGCAGCGTACGAGATCATAAGTCGCAACTCGCAACCATGCACACTCAGGAAACCATTAACACAATATAATAGGTATGTATATGTAGGATTATTATTTGTCATCAACTTTAGTTTTTTTTTTTTTATGAATTAAAATAACGAGAAAATTCAAATCCAGTCGTCCTCCTAATGAACACATATGCATGCCAAGATAATTAAACTGCTAAGCGTATAGCCTGAGGTTTAATTTCTTGCATGCAGACAATAAATTTGAGTTGGGATCGATATTGATATATTTTTTGAAACATATATATTCGATCATAATATATTTTTTGAAACATATATCACATTAATCTAGTTCAAGGAGAGAAGGAGTCGTAGAAACAGGTAAGGGAAAGTTGTATCTCACCCACCAAACAAAACAGATAAGAAATTTCATTATTTGTCCTACATACGAGAGGGGTCCAAATTAATTAACTAATTAAGAATTAAGACTGAAAGTGCATGTATGTTCATGCATGCAGTATATACAATGAGCTATTTTCGACTGGCACATCTTTAATTAATAGCGTTAACAATCTCGATCCATGCCAGAGCAGCATCGAATCATTCCCAGTTCCGGTTGATAAATTTCCTATTTCCTACTAGAATTCCATCCTTTAAGTGCGTGTTTGTTTTTACTTTTTTAGGCGTTGCAAGACAACTGAATTAATTGACGTTCGATATATTTTTCAAACAGAACTTCAAAGACATTCTGTGGTCCATATATACATATATATATATGTATGATCCAGAGTCCAGAGATTCTTTTATCTCCGGTCCGGCTTTAATTTTCTATTTGGCTAGGAATCAATTGAAAATGAAAATTAAGGATCTAACTGTTTAGAAAAGCTTTCTCATAATGGCAGAATTGATTAGCTCTCCCACCAAAAATGCAGTCCTTCTTTTGTCATGACAGTGTTGTCTCATCTTTTTTTACTGATCACATGCAATAATCATGTTAGATCTTGTGCTTTTAAAGGTGATCAAAATCTGTACAAAGTCTAGTACTTTTAAATACCATGCTAATCAAGTGCAGCCAAACGACTTTCTTGCTGTAAGATTGGAAAAAATTCTACTCCGAACATCTTTTATATAGAACTGTTTCAATTCCATGTCTTCCACTAAGATAAAAAGGAGGATTAAAGAAAGTGAGATATATAGCATTGACATGATTAAAAGAAAACTAAAAACATAAATAAGCATTAGAGTTTCTCAAATTAAAATAAGTCAATAATATTTTTTCTATGAGAATATAATTTAAGAATCCTTATTTGTTTTTTCCTTTTTCTTTTTAAAAATCTATTAAGCACAATGACTCCTTTAGTACAATCTTTTAGCTAGGGCCGCATTTATTTTGCTGTAGTTAAGTGGGACCATAATTAACAGTCACGTTTAATTCTTGTTCGGGTGTCTGTGGATTGTTTTGATTCTATTTTATGGCAAAAAAATAATTTGATTCAAAGATTAAAACATCGATCCTGCATTTCGTTTGGTTTGGATTGCTTTCATTTCTTAAAAAAATTAATTCGATTCAATCCAATAAAAATGCAATTTGGATTGGATTCCATTTTTATTGACGCATCCTTATTTTCTCTCAAACTACATTTTATACAGTTAAAATTTATAATTTATAATAAATACTTTAAATATATAATTATTTTATAACTAAAATTTGTAACAAATAAATATATTTTATTTAACATATAAATTATATTTTAGATTTATGATAAATAATTTATATTGTTGTTATTAATTATTAATATTTTTTTAAAAAAATATTCAAATTAAAATCAGAACTAAAGGTTTTGCAATGAATTTCTTCATCCTAGTTTTTCGTTTTTTGACAAATTCTTCATCCTTGTTTTTCTCATCAAATTGCATTTCCTAATATTACGTCCATCTAAAGTGCAAATACTTTTAACAAAGGAAATGATTAAGCAGGGCAAAGGAGACGATTAATTGAAGGCATTTTTTTGTCTCTTGACAGCTGCTTAGACCTTTTTTGTGTTTTTTATTTGTTGCTCCTCCTAACCCTAGATTGTAGATCATCGCCCCTAAGGCTGGTCCTCTTTGAAGGTGACATATAACTTTGTGTTCGGTAAGGGACAAGATACGTAACATCGAAATTAATTGTTGAATTGAGTCATATTTCAAATGTTTGTACTAAAGTGACGAAGTTAGGTATCATGATTAATTAATCAACCTGCAAGTATTTGAGATTTGCAAACTTCTGCCCATTGCAAAAAATTAAAACTTTTTCCATAAACCTATATATCCGATTTTGCTCAAATGTCAGAAGAACTTTCCTGCAAATCATCCTTGGATGTTCCTTTACTACCGCAGTGGAATCACCATGAGGAGAAAGCCAATATAGCCTCTCATCATTCTACCAAAAATACTACTGTATCCCTCTTTCGCACCTGCCTTAATGGACTCAATGCAATATCAGGTTTCATTTTCTACAAACACATTCACTTCATTAAGTTAATTCAAAGAAAAATTTATGGATTATTTAGCTTATTTTAAAGACATAATTCTGTTTTTCTTTGTTACACCAACCTCATGATCAAGATCCTGTTTCCTGTTAAAACAAAAACTTATAAAATGCTAATTATGTTTTCGGCATGTGTGACTTTGGCTTTGGTTTCCAGGTGTTGGGATTCTCTCAGTTCCATATGCTCTTGCATCCGGAGGGTGGTTAAGCTTGGGTCTTTTGTTTGCTATTGCCACTGCAGCATTTTACACAGGCACGTTGATGAAAAGATGCATGGACAAGAATTCAAATATAAAAACCTACCCTGATATAGGTGAACTTGCATTTGGAAAGACAGGAAGGCTAATAATATCAGTGTCCATGTACATGGAGCTCTACTTAGTTTCAGCAGGGTTCTTGATTCTAGAAGGCGATAACTTGAGTAACTTATTCCCTATTGGGGAGATTCAGATAGCTGGCTTAGCAATTGGTGGGAAGCAACTGCTTGTGATATTGGTTACCTTTATCATCTTGCCCACAGTTTGGTTGGATAATTTGAGTATGCTCTCTTATGTATCTGCAAGTGGAGTTTTTGCTTCTGCTTTCATTATCCTATCAATATCATGGACTGCAACATTTGATGGAGTTGGTTTTCATCAAAAGGGAACTCTTGTTAATTGGAATGGTATCCCCACAGCTGTTAGCTTATATGCCTTTTGTTATTGTGCACATCCAGTCTTCCCTACTTTGTATAATTCCATGACAAACAAACACCAGTTCTCTTATGTAAGTGCTTTAAACAATTTTACATATTTTGGAAGTGTTGTGCTTTTAATCTTTGCAATCTAACACCTCTAGCTAGAATGAAAAAATGCATACACTAATCAAGTAAATGTTTGATTTGAATTAAAGTGGTAAATTTAATCCTATAAGTAAAGAGTGGATGTATCTTTGATTTTCTTACTTTTTTGTCTCTAATATAATGAATTTTATTTTTCTTAACATTGCAGGTCCTGTTTGCATGTTTTTTGTTAACCACGGTTGGTTATGCATCTATGGCTATAATTGGTTACCTAATGTATGGCTCACACGTTGAATCACAGGTCACATTAAACCTGCCACTAGACAAAGTAAGCTCAAAATTAGCAATATATACTACCCTGGTCAATCCCATATCCAAGTTTGCTTTGATGGTGACACCTATTACCGATGCTTTGAAAGACTTGCTCCCAAGTACGTACAGGAATAGAGTGACCAGCATCTTAGGCAGCACTGTCTTGGTGATGAGCACTGCCATTGTTGCCCTAACTGTTCCTTTCTTTGGAGATCTAATGTCTTTGGTTGGAGCATTTCTAAGTATCACGGCTTCTATCCTGCTTCCATGCTTATGCTACTTGCAGATTTCAGGCACATATAAGAAATATGGGTATGAGGTTGTAGCCATAGTAGCAATAATAATAGCAGGTATAGTAATGGGAATATCTGGTACATACACCTCTATCATGGATATAGTACACCATGGGTAATGCAGTGGTCCATTCTATTGAGTGTAATTTTCCTAAAATAAACAAATTTTTTTTCAGTGGTCCATTCTATTGGGCAATGCAGTATTTATATCTTACAACGATTGAGAGAGGTAAAAACAGATGGAGAAGTGAGTCATAGATGGATAAAAAGTGGTGTAAAATAGGATTTGTCTGCACGGTGGTAAACCTAAGTTCGACTGACAAAATACTCAAGGCCGCACAATTCGATCTACAGTAATCATCCTACACAAATTATTTTTTATTTTAAATATCTTATCAATATCTCTTATTTTTCATAATAAATTTTATAATATTTATATACTTTTTTATTCTCTTTAGATGTTGGATAATCCAATAGGTGTCTATTAAATATTTTCTTTTAAGTTTATTCACTATAACAAGCTGATTGATAATTAAATAAAAAAATTATATATGTTTAACTTTTTTTTGTTTGACAATTTTTTTTTACTTAGTTTTTTTTCAACTTAGATCTTATACGATCCCCACGGCAAATGTAATTAGTGCTATATCAAGTTTTTATGGAGTTGGATTGTTGTCTCTTCAATTTGAGACTTTTTGTATGATGACTTTTATTGTCTTAGCTACATGTTAGATTGTTAGGTGGTAGTGATTAGATGATTATTTAATTATGTTGTTCTACTCTCTTTAATTCTTTATTTAATGTTTCAAACCACTTAACTGTGAGAGATAAGATAGAACAGAAAAAAGGAGTGATTCTAATGATGCACCGTACATGATGGAATGGAAGAAAGGAAATATTCAATAACTCATCGGTTCAAAACGAACATTGAGAGGTTGAGAAATGGAGAAATTTTTCAAACTTTAATTCAATCAAAATCTGCCTTAATTTTGAGTAGTTCATACACTTTCTTTATATATAAGGAAAAAAAAAGAATTTCGTAGAACCTAAATAAAAGGTAATAAAAATTATATATTCCTAATTAATATTACTTAATTAATCTATTGCAGTGGGGTTTGTTTGATATTGCGTTATAATTACTAGTTGGGATCTTAATTTAATTTGGAACCATGGCAGTGCATGTAACATTGTGATCTCATTATTTTTGTGAACTGAGGTTGTGTCGTTATCAACTGCATATGTTCTGGTAATCATGATTTAAAAAATTTATGTATTGAAGTACTAATATTTAATATATCAACTGTATAAACTTGTTAACCTATTCGGTCTCCCTCGTGCTCTTCGCAAATTTTGCTATAGAAAAATGCAGTACGTTTAAGTTTTATGCATGGATAAAACCAGTTATAGTAAATACAAGAATAATAATATCATACAACTTCTGAAACAAGATGAAAGGTAATTATCTAAAAATACTGTCACTAAACTAAGCTCTATACCAGTACTGATGTACAACGTCATCATACTCCGTTACAAAGTTATATATATATATAGTCTTTCTCATCCCTTGAACTATACTTATTATGCTTCGATCAATTCCCGAATAGGGATTCTCTCTACCTTAATTGAAGAAATGTCAGTGAATTCAGACAAGATAGCTCTTAATTTATCTCCACTAAGGGTCTCCTTCTCAAGTAGCACATCCACTAATTTATCAACTGCATCACGGTTATTCCTTATGTGATTCTTTGCAATTTCTTATGCTGCCTCTATTATCTGCCTCACTGAGTTATCAATGTCCTCAGCTAGTTTGTCTGACATTGAGTTCCTAGCCAGCATCCTTAGCACAACATCACTACTTTGCACTGCAGGATCAGTCAATGCCCACGCTCCAATCTCTGACATGCCAAACACTGTTACCATCTGTTGCAAAACAAATTAACATTTTGTCAGCATATTGTAATTTCTAAATTTCCTTTCTCACCCCACAAAAGAAACTAATTTTGTTGAGGATCCGGATTGCTATAGTCACTCTTCATACATTCATGCAGTCAGTAATTTAGAACCGTTAGATGAATATTGGACGGATCAAATTTTCAGTAAATTAGACTTAAAACATGCATTCAAGATCGGAGTCATTCAATCTTCAATAGTTTTTTTTTTTAAAAAAAAATAAAGTATTCTCGTAGCTGAAAGTCATAAAATAATTTTCCAAAAAGCAGAGATCACCAAAGTAAATTTATCTCTTCTAACAAAGTTTTCTCCATATATCTCATATATTCTTGGGTTAAATTATCTAAGAATTTATAATTTTTTTCTCTTAATTCTTCCTTTTTGAGCAAATAATTATTGAATTAATATCATTTAAGTTTTTATGTAGAAAATATTAAAAATAACGAATTTATGATGCTTCGTGAGTAAAATAAAACCCAAAAAATAGGATAATTCAAGAAGGTTGAAACAATTTAGGAAAACACAATCAATCAAGAAAAACAAGACTAATTAAAAAAAGACTAATTAAGAAAAAATAGACTAATCAAGAAGCTCACCTATAAAAGAAGAGAGAAGAAAAAAAAACAAATAAACAAATCTTGAGAGTCATTTCTTTCCTCCATTTCCTTTCTTATCTTTCCCCTTTTACTAGATATTTTCCTCTTGCAATTGTAATGCCTCCATGATAATGAGAGGCTAAACCCCATTTATTGGGGACTTGACAGTCAACTATTTTTAATGTAATTTTTCTTTTTATCTATTTATAAATATTACATTTACATTATCTTTTCATGTGCTTAATATTATTGCTTGTAGCTTGATCACCCATTTGTATGATAAATTTTAGGGGTAATATTGGGAAATATTATTTTCTAATAGAACTGGGAAATAATATCTAAATAAAGTCATCACTAGGGATATGCTGATATTTGTTTTGCCTGTTCTGCATCTTTATTCTTAATGTAATTTAGTGTTTTATCTGCAAAGGAATTTGAGAGAGAAAACATACAAAGTAGGCTCTTTCATGCGAGGGACCAAAGTTAGAGTATACTAATAGATGTAAGGTGTAAATTAAAATAATTATAAATAGAGAAAAATCATTAACATTACATCAAAGAGTATCTCTGATAATATAAGTTCCCAACATGCTAATCTTCTGAATTTTCTTTTACAATAATATTGAATTTTCTCATCTTTTCTGTCTTTAATTAATTAATTTAAATTCTTGTTTGTTTTCTTCTCTTGTTTGATTTAATTTTCTGTCAATTTAAATTACTGTTTTTCTACTACTTTTCTAAATCTTTTTCTTAATCAAATATTCACCTACATGAATATAAACAAAGTCCTTATGAATACAATACTGAAACTTTTATTTTAATTTTACTATTTGGGACGAATTGATGCATTTATCAATTTATCAACAATATCTAGTCAGAAAATTAAATCCTTGTCAACAAATTTAAGGAACTCAACTATGTTGGACCTTCTTGGTTCATTCAATAGTTATAAATGCTAAGTGTGAATGCATGGAAAAGTGACTAGAGTACTGAATCCATGTCCATATTTTGTTGATACTACTAACCTTTCTTGCTATTTGTGTAATTTGTTGCAACTCCCCAGCAGCTCCAGTGGTTATCTCAGTTTCACCAAATATAACTTCCTCTGCTGCTCTTCCCCCTAAGCCTCCAACTATTCTAGCAAATAGTTGCTTCTTAGAGATGAGAGATGGATCTTCACCTGGTATGAACCATGTTAAGCCCCGGGCTTGGCCTCTCGGAACTAGAGTGACTTTCTGTACTGGATCATGCCCTGGGGTCAGTGTCCTGCAAAGTATAAAAGTTATTAAGTTAGACTGCAAAGACAACAAATTAAAGTGTTGAAAAATATGAAACACTTACAATTTTTTCACTCTCAAAATTGTTCTAAAGGTCTGTTTAGCTGTTTTCATTGCTTATTTTTATAAATAAATAAATAAATTGTTTTCCTTGTTTACATTATTTTCAGTACAAATATTAAAGAAAATTTGGAAATAGAAAGAAACATAAAAATCATTTTCTCAAACCATACTGGCCTTAATTTCTTTTGCTATCAACATATGTATTTGATGTACTTACGCACAAACAGCATGTCCAATTTCATGGTAAGCCACCAGAATTTTGCTTTTGCCATCAGTCATCTTGGTTCCTTCCATGCCTGCCACAATGCGATCTATGGAGTCATCAACTTCTTTCATTGTGATCTTATCTTTGCCCCTTCGACCAGCAAGAATGGCGGCCTCATTCATGAGGTTTGCGAGGTCTGCACCACTGAATCCCGGAGTTCTCATGGCAATGACACTAAGAGAGACATCCTTGTCAAGCTTCTTGTTGTTACTATGAACTTTCAATATTTCTTCCCTCCCTCTTTCATCTGGTAATCCAACAGTGACCTATTGGAACAATTACAAATTGTCATGTCTTATAATTTTGTTGAATTTTTAGTAACTACTAACTAGCTTAAAAGTCATACCTACCAACTGATTGATCGATCGTGCAAAAAGTTTTATACTACTAGCATATTATAATAAAATTCATTGTCTTATACGTTAAAATTTGTTTATTTTTATAGTAATTACTTTAAAAGCTATATTTATAATAAATTCTGATGGGTTAATGATTTACAATAGCAATGCATGGAAATTAAACTGATAAATAATAATTATATAGGCATTAACAGGGGTTAATTATAAAGGATTCTAAAGTTGCAAGTAACATACCTGTCTATCAAACCTCCCAGGTCTAAGCAATGCTGAATCAAGAATTTCAGGTCTGTTGGTAGCAGCAATGACTATAACTCCAGTGTTTCCAGTGAAACCATCCATTTCAGTGAGCAACTGATTCAGTGTTTGCTCCCTTTCATCATTTCCTCCACCTATACCTGTACCTCTCTGCCTCCCTACAGCATCTATCTCATCAATGAATATCAAACAAGGTGAATTTTGCTTGGCCTTGCTAAACAAATCTCTCACCCTTGAGGCCCCTACACCCCCAAACATCTCAATGAACTCTGATCCAGATAGGGAAAAGAAAGGAACCCCAGCCTCTCCTGCAATTGCCCTGGCCAGCAATGTCTTTCCAGTCCCTGGGGGCCCTACCAAAAGTACCCCTTTGGGAATTTTAGCTCCAACTGCAGAAAACTTCTCTGGGGTCTTCAAGAACTCAACAATCTCTTGCAAGTCTTGCTTGGCTTCGTCAACTCCAGCAACATCCTCAAATGTAACTCCTGTGTTTGGTTCCATCTCAAACTTTGCTTTACTCCTGAAGTTAACATATCATCAAATGAAATAATGTCAAGGAAGTTGTTCAATATAACTAGTTTATATCTATGGAAGTGACATATACTCAAAAAGACTTTCATTGATCTAAGAGTATGTGCTCCTATTAAAATCATGATACTTGGCCTGAAATTTTCACCTTTTAATTGCTTACTATAACTGTAAGTATTATTCAGACAAAACTAAATAAATTAGTTATAGACTGCATGATATGCACTCGTTTTTCTCTCAGCCATTGCACCTGCTTGCTGCAATTTTCCCTTCTGTATCTGCTCATTTTACTGTTATTTTGAGAATTATCAAACCAGTTTTATAGGAAGAGGAACCAGTTTTTGAACATATAATAAGAATTTTGAAATTCAATGTAAAATTTATCGTTCAATTACCACCACCAGAAGTTTTTTAATTATGCATGACGACGAATTCTTGAGCTTCCCATTCAAAAGCTTAAGCATGATATAGAGTTGGCAGTTGCTTCTTGCACACCAAAATTACTTTCTGCAGCTTTTTTAAACTACATTCCGGAAAGGTGCGGTAAAAACAATTTTTTCGGTGGAGGAAGTAATTGCATATGGAGTTTCGGAAAAACCATAAAGAGATGTTGTGAGCCCAATCAGCAATCCAAGAGGTAATGACACAGCCCAATCAGATGGCCCAGAAGGAGGATTAGAAGACCTCAAAATGTAGTTGGACCCAAAAAACAAAAGACCTCAATATATGAGATTTCATCTGCCAAGATAGTTATGCAGGCAGCAAAGTAGGAAACAGTTATAACAAAAAAAAACTATTCCCTTCTTACGTGTATTGATCATTAGTGAATGATAGTGAAATTAATTGGCATCCTGTGTGTACTTGCACAGAAAATTCCAAGCGTCAATCTGTTCCGTTATGACTTATTGCCTAGCCAGCTACTTTGGCATTGGCACTCATGGGTTTAGTCTGGTAACAATTATAGAGTTTTGATGCCATTCTAGTTAAGTACTCTATCTGCTGGAAGATTATGCTCATGTTTAGGAATATTAATATTCTTTAGAAAACCGGTAAAAAAAAATTATTATTTAGCCAAATAAGCTAAACCAAAGCCCATAGTACTCAAATCAGAAATATACCCGGAACCAAGTTAAGAGATGAGGGAAAAGAATGATTCACGGGTTTCCTATAAAGACTCATCATGAAAGTTAAACCAATTTTGCAACAAGAACAGATAAATGAACTAATGTCAGAAATGGGGTAAACATTAATGAAGTAGCCACAAAACATTCCTGATGTCTGCCAACATAAAAATAAATGGTAGAAATATTTACTCTCAAAAATGATCAACAGTACAAAATTGTCTAAAGAATTTATTCTGTCCTTTTCTAATTTCATTATCAGACCAAGTAAAAAAATTCATTGAAAGTAATTACTATAATTTAATTTATCAGTTAACCATCTTCAAGTGCAGGTTGAATCCATCTAGCAGATGATAGACAGGAACCAAATCTGGGCAAGGATCATACCCTGCAAAGAACCTATGCATGGAGCCACCTAAATCAGCACAACTCTCCCCAGCCACCTTCTTCATCCCTCCACTCTCATGGCCCACATTAGCCGCTTTCTCCCACATCTCCACTTCAGCAAACATGTTAGCAACAATAACTAAATTGCCTCCCCTCCTTGGCTCCATCAGAAGCAACTTCTTCCTTACTCTTTCCCCAACCCCTGTATGTCATGCACATCATGAACAGTGCATGCACTAAGCAGCGTTCTCCACACAACCGGGTCAGGCTCAATAGGCATGCTCTGTATAAACTCGTAAGCTTCTTCAAGACGGGCAGCGCGACCCAACACATCAACCATGGCTCCATAATGCATCATCAGGGTCTTGATCCCATGGACACATTCCATGTCATGAAAATACTTGTAATCCTCATTCACCATTCCAGCATGGCTACAAGCACAAAGAACCCCAAGATAGGTCACATAATTTGGACGTATATCACGGCTGTTATTGTTATTGTTACTCATCATTGCAAACAGTGCAAGTACTTCCTCACGAAACCCGGCCATGTGGAGCCAATCCCAATATCATTGCACTCCATGTCCACACATTCCTCTTTTCCATTCTCTCAAAAACAGCCCTTGCATAACCCAAAGCCCCAGACTTCCCATACATGTCAACAAGAGCAGTTCCCAACTGAACACTAAGAACCATCCCTCTCAAAACCAATTGGGAATGAACCCACCTTCCCAAGCTCAAGTACCCCAACTCAGCACAAGCAGACAATAACAACACCATGGAAGTCATCAGGCTCAAACCCACAACCCCACATCCTGAAAAAATACTCAATCCCATCACCCGACCAGAGACTCTCAACACAACTCTCAACACAAGCAGTTATAACCGAGTTCTAAGAAACAATCGTTTTGTCAGGCATTTTCTCAAAAACCTTCTTGCATCCACAATCTTCTTACAACACCAATAAAAGTTAATCAAATTGTTGGGAACATAAACATTTGACACTAACTCAAATAATATCAAAACAATTCAACCTTAATTTTAACACATTAATAATTTATGTTTAATCATCCTATTAGACATATAATAATGATAACATGTCTGTTTAGTTCTAGGTTTAAAAATATATTTTTCTTGCAAGTACTTTCTAATTTAGTACCTAGTATGAAAAAGAACAAATATCACTACAAAAGGAAATAAAAAAGAATGTGAAATGATTTTCAAATGTAAATCCTTGTTGAAGTTTCTTGATGCTTTCCGGCATTTTGATCTAACCATATATAACATATTTTTTAATTGAAATGATGCTACATAATAAGGGTCGAAAATAACTTAAGTCAAATTGAATTAAATCAAGTTCGGCTCACTCAATAAGAATTGCCCCCACTCAAATTTGACATGAATATTTTTTGTTTAGCTTAAATTCAACTTAATTTAAGTCTGCATACAACTCAATTCAGTTTGTCAATTCTATTCAATTTAAAATTATAATTCTATTATATATTTTTATTTATTTGATATAAAAATAAGATTAATTAAAAAATGATATATATGAATTGTATATATAATATTATATATCAAATGGGTTCATAAATCAATGTCAAACTATATATAATTCTAAGTTAGCTCATTTATTTCATAAGTTAAAATTATAACTTAAATTCTACTTATTTGATTCATAAATTAAGTTTGATAAATTATCAAATTGAATGTCAAACTATTTAAAATTTATTTAATTTATTGTCATTTCTATCCGCATTAATTAATATAATTGTAGCAAATCAAAGATTCAAAATTACTTGAAATGAAGAAAATTGTACCAAATTTAGTTTGCAACGAACCTACACCCTATTAATTGTTTGATACAAATTTACAACAAATTTTCCATAATTTTTTACAGCAATATTAACATGGAAAAAACGATACTTAACACAATTTATGTGACCATCAACATCCATGACGCCGTAGTCGACATTGAGAAGGCAAATGACAAGAGCACTACTTACTACAAAATTGACAATTCAATCATTCGTAATTCTACAGGGCAATCAGAAAGTTGAAGGGTTATGGTTTCGTCACCTTTAATTTTGTCTAGTGGACAATGCTTTCCTAGCCCTCAAGAACGAACTCAACAAATGCATCGATAACCATAGCCAATTCCTGATTGCTTGGAAGAACTCCTCCAACATTGCTGATGTCGACGGTTGAAATGCGATGTCCCAATACAAGGTTGTGACTGGCACCCAAGTTTTAGTGACATAATCCATCTTAATTAGATGAGTTAATTGCCGGCTATTTTAATTTTAGTGGGCTCAGAAAATGGATTCATCGACCTGTGTCCAAACTATATTAGGGCAGAATATAAAAAGAAATAAAGCTTTTTGATCAATAAAAAAGAAACAAATCTTGCACTTGAAGTTTAAGTACTAGTGAATGGAGCTGTATATATATATATATATCGGAGGTAGCAAGGGATACATCTAAAATAAATGGATCCTAGCGAAGGACAGCCAGAAAAAATCCAAATGCTAAGGATTTAAGTATAAGTATACATAAAAACATATAGACCAGCTATTTAATGTTTCGTCCACCAATCCCTTTGCAGAGAAACTAACTTTCTACAAAGAAGTAAATGTCCACGCTTTCAGCGACACCAATTTTGATAAGTCAGAAACTTCCCCCACTAATATATTCTGCCATGATAATCAGCCACACACATATTGCCATCAAGGCACCCCTATAGACGCACACATACTGCCATGAAATAGTTCGTTCTGTTGTATTGTATTCTTCTTAATTCTTTAATTAAATAAAATAAAATGTGTCATTTTATCTTTATAAATATACTGAATGTAAAATGAAATGTGTATGTTTTATTTCGACTTATTCTAATTAATCTGTTTATTAAAGCTCCTTTCATGTATGTTTCGGATGGCTTTATGGTATAGCTTGGGGTTTTTCTCTCTTTCTTCAGTGCCTTGGTTGTTAAAGTATGTTTTGTAGTTTGGCACTTGTTAGTTTCGGATCTGCTATACTATCAGCCGGTCTATATTGTATTCTTGCACTTGCTTTTGGCATCAGTGGTGCCGTTTTAATATACATGTTTTCTTTGGCCGATAAAAAATATCAATTAAACTTGAAAGTCTACTTGTAAGAATTTTATATACTCTTAGATTCGTAAGAGTTTACTCCATATAAAAATAATAATAAAATATCTATAAATAAAATATCAATTAAACATTTCAATATTATAATAAAGCAAAATAGTAAATTATAAATTTCACAATACTTAAATAATCAAGTTTAGTAATACATCACTACTAGATAATAACTTGCAAATATTATAGTAGTAATAGATCATTTCCCACAGAAGATTTGATGTTATTAGAGAATAAGAGTTTGATGTTATTAAATGTGATAATTTTTGTATTTGAGAATAACACACAAAATAAAGATATGTTAAACACTAAATAGACACAAACAATATAAAATAATTTACATTTTGGTCTATTTTTTTTAACTTGTTGACTCGATAGTAAACTTGAGATTTACTTAGAGTTTATAGAATTCATCCAGTAGAGTCTACTAAAAAAAGAGTTTACTCAAAAAGATAAATAAACTCATAAATTTACAAAAATCAACGAGTTAACTCGAGAGTTTGATAACTATAAATCAATTATTCCAATGTGCCAACAAAAAATGAAACTTAATTAATAATCATCCTATGAAAATTCCGTAGATCACATGCAACAAGTATAATTAATAGTTATTTCTATCGACAAATAATAATAATTAATTATTAATTTTTTTATTAGGGAAAAATTAAGTCTACATTTTTTATTTTTTATCATTAAATCAATCTTATAATTTTAAATATAATTAATAGTAGTAATCATTCAACAGTGTGGTGAGTATGATTGCAGGGAAAATAAAACTAGAGTATTTCCTAGTTTTGAGGAAACATTAATAATATATCCTTAAAAAGGAAACATATTAATATCTCATACATTACCCAAGTATTTATATATAGTTTGGAAATAAAAATGTTTCTTTTCAAAATAAACAAAATTAAATCTCTTCAATACTATATATATATCACGTAAAAAATTTCTTCATTAAGTAACTAATGTCATATCCCAACGCAGCGCTGTGACTGGCACCAAATTAAGGTTGACTAACATAACCCATCATAATTAGAAGAGTGAATAATGGCCGGCTGTTAATGGTCTAAATAATAAAGGCAGAGTATAGAAGAGACAAAGCTTTTTGAGTTTTGACCAAAGGGGGGAAAATAAAGCTTTCACTTGAAATACTAGTGGATGGAGATATATTCAGGATCAAATGAGGACAACTAATCAACTATAGATGCTTGACAGATAAATTAAAATTTTCATTTCACGTGAAAAAAATGGAATGTGTTTCGCCAAGTAGGTTTCTTAAGTTCAGAAAATTTAGGCATCATTTAAACCTTTTTATAGACTTTCTTAAAAGGTTTGAAATGTTAATAATGAAATTTTTAACACATTTCTTTTAACATATTCTCAATTAAAAATGTTATAATTATGAATGAGATTCATTAAATGAAATGATACGTAAGACTCAAGTTTTTATAATTTTAAATAAATTTCAATAGAAAAGTATGATTAAAAGAATGTGTTGTAATTTTTCAGCACTTTTTCTCTAACAAATATTTACACTAGATGGATCCTGTAATTACTTGTCTAAAACAAAGTACGAGCTAACATCTCTATAACGATGCTTATGGATGTGCGCGATCATCACAAAGTATATCATCATAGAATAATTATATCATCAATCATCATTATTACTTCGTCGACCTTAATATAGAGATAAAGCATCAAACTACAACCATATTGACCACTCTAGGCTTGTTGAGAGCATGGTCATGCTTAGTGAAGCATGCCTATGCAAGGTTTTCAAATCGTTGTTTCTTGAGCATACTCGTGCTAAGTCAAGTACGTTCGCGCTGATGTAATTGGGAGTGAAAAGATGAGAGTTTTATTTAGCCTCCTTTTGTTTTTAACTAAAACCGATCTTTTTTTTAAAAGAGAAAAAAAAAATACAAACCAAACATAAATGAAGTAATATTTTCATATTTTACAATTTATAATTTGAATTAAGTTGGGCACGCTTGTTTCAACTATGCAATTACGACTGACAGCTTGCTTAATTAGAATTCACCTAAAACTGTGTCACCGTTTTTCTCATTTCCTTCCCTAACCTACTCTTTAATTTGTTTGTCGTATAGATACCAAGCGTATATTAAACGTCTCCTACCAACTGCGCTATATATACTATGATCTATATTCTTCAATTTCTCATCCATCTTTTTGCAATCCTCCCTTGCTAATACTCATTTATTCAAAAATATCTCTTCCACCCCAACTGTTCACATTCCCAACGTGCAAGACTAGCCACAGTAATGGGTTGTTTGTATTTTATTAAAAAGGTCAGTTTCGGTTAATGTACAATTTTTTCAAAATTTTCATTTTGGTAGATAAGAGGTGATCCTCATTGGTTTTGGTCAATGCTTTTTGATCCAACTAGTTGAAATCCTCACTCGATCTAATGCATGCATGAATATTGTAAAACATGTAAAAACTTCCCAACTTTAGAAAGTTTGCCTATCTTGATATAACACGTGTACCATTGCACCAGGGTTACAAATTAAATGTAACTCGATTGAAACTTCAAATGGATAATAAAAAAACTCGAGGGCATGCATTATGCATGTGGTTTGCTGAATACATATTATATGATAATGAAATATCAAACAAAATAACAAATACTAATAATCAGTGCATGCATCATGATCTTGCTTGCCTTCCTACACTCTAATTTCCTTAATGATTGAAATTAAAGAGATAATATATGCTTTCATGGATTCATGTTTATTCTTCTTTTTTTTCTGAACGATTGTTCTTCAAATTTACCATTCTCTCTTTTTTTGTAACCTTTTTCAAGACATATTTTCTTGCAAATTTAATCGCAAGCATGGATTGCTTAATTTATTATATTATGATTTCATTTATATTTTATTAAGATTTCTATGCACTTCTCAACTTTTGGAATAGGGCTTATTGTTGTTATATATTTCTGTTGACTATTCTGTGAAATGTTTTATGTACTTGTTGTTTTCACAGTACTGTCTGTACATTCAATTAATTATGCATCAAAGTGGAAACAAAATTCACTCAATCTGAGCATGCATGAATCTTTCTATGCCTTCTCTTTTTTTTTTTTTTCCTTCTTTTTTCATTACCAAAATAGCACATCGTATCTGGGAAAACCACGAACTCAAACAGTGAATGATCACTAATACACGTCAAAACAGCAGAAACTTTTCCAGTCCTTCGGTAATAATATTAATTAGGTACCTTAAAATAAAAATACCTTATTTCATATGGTTTTTTTTTTCTTGATTTATATTTTAAATATGAATTTGCCAAATAGTGAAAGTTAAATTAAGCACGATTTATTTCCAAAATCTAATATATGCTTGAATTTATTTTATCTATTTAACATGAATTTTCTAAAAGCTTATGTAATTTGTCTTAAAATTAATTTTATTTAAAAACTTATTTTATGAATAGAATTTGTAAATAGATTAATAACTTTACATATAAATAAGTTAAACCGGTTTAAATTTTCATGTAGGCCTACATTTAAAAAATAAATAAAAATTTATATAGCAATATAATTATTAGCTAGCATAATAAGCTTAATTTTTTACAGTCTAATTTTTTATTAAAATATTCTTTTAAAAACATCTTGAACTTATGTAATAAATAATACAAGTCATATTAGACAGCTGGTCGTCTTCCCTCAATCATATTAAACGATATATAAGTATGTTTCAAGCTAGGATTCTGATCAAACTAATATCTAATTATTTTATGATTATATTCAGGACAAAATCAAGGGAAAGGTGAACAGAGGCAACGAGGTTTGCACGTCAGATGGAGCTATTGATAGCCATGGTCATCCTGCAGTTCGAAAAAGAACTGGGACTTGGACTACTGGAATTTTGATTTTAGGTATCACTCAATTCATATCTCATGTATAATATTTAGAGTTATAAATTTTAAACTTTCAAACTTTTAGAAGAATAATATAATATAATCATGCCAAATAAAACATTAAACCAATGTCACCAACATGTGTCGTTTTTTTCTTGGATTTGATCGGCTTGCATGAAAAAAATCTAATTGGAAGAGAACCAAAATCCCACAAAAAATGGTCAGAAGTTTTCTAGTAAAAAATAATTATAAATAAAATTAGTGAATATTTTATATTAATAATACGGTGACAATTCGCAAGAAAGAAGTTAATCAAATCTTAAGATCCTTGACAACATAATAATTATAAAACTATGTGTGGTCATGTAACTTGTATTTTATTTAAATTATTTCATAATTAGTACGTATGTACCAATTCTTTTATAAAAACTTTGTGATTTAGGCATATTTATTTATTTGTTTACTTGGCTACGTACTCTAACAGTGAATCAAGGGCTTGCTACTTTGGCATTCTTTGGAGTTGGAGTGAATCTGGTATTGTTTTTGACGAGAGTGATGGGTCAAGACAATGCTGAAGCAGCCAACAATGTGAGCAAGTGGACAGGAACGGTTTACCTCTTCTCTCTTCTTGGAGCTTTCCTTAGTGACTCTTACTGGGGAAGGTATATGACCTGTGCCATCTTCCAGGTCATATTTGTTATTGTAAGTTATTTTCATTGCACATTTTTCTCCCCTCAATAATTCAAACAAAACGAAAAGCAAATACACATACGTAAACAAGCTTATAAATTCTAATCTACCCTTCAGCAAAAATGTGTTCTTCCTCAAAGAACATCATTTGTCAATTAATGTTGCCCTAACCTAGTTCATTAAGGCTTAATATAGTGTGCATGGTTTTTATGTTTGAATTCATCATAGTTTAAGCAAAAGTCAAAATAGATAAACTTTTAGTTTTGACCAAATTGCGATTTGGGACTTCTCACAACTCAACCAAACTTGCTATAATTACTAGTAACTTTCATCTTAAATCATAGTAACTTTTTAACTAAGCAATAATACAAAAGTTAATATCAATTTGTTAAGCAAGTTTATTTCGATTTATACAAAATAACTGCTATATTAAATTAGTAAATTCCGGTTTGGATGCAAGTTTGAAAAACTAGAAACCTTTTGCCAACTAGGTCGTCAAAGTTTTAATAACGCGAGCAGTCATACTTTTGACTTGTTTTGGTAAATTATAAATGCTTTTGAAGGAGCGGAAAACCGGTGACATCTAACTTTTAAAAAGAGGAACCTATTTTAGACAGTGAAATAAAAGTTACAGTTATTGTTTAAAAAAATAATTATTAAAATTTAAACAAATACATAATTAATTTATTTTTTATATACATGATTTAATCGTAATTACAATTATTAACTAATTTTTCAATTAATTAATGATTATCACGAGACAATGTAATTAGGTCTAATGACAAACTTGAGCAAGAGTTTGATGTCACGATATCTGTGTGTTCAAGAGAATTCCTAATGATTTTCATATGACAGGGTTTGATTTCATTATCATTGTCATCTCACATATCCCTATTGAAGCCGAGTGGTTGTGGTGATAAAGAATTACAATGTGGATCACATTCATCATACCAAACGGCTTTTTTCTATCTTTCCATATACCTAGTAGCTTTGGGAAATGGAGGATACCAACCTAACATAGCTACATTTGGAGCTGATCAATTTGATGAAGGGGACCCTAAGGAACGGCTTTCGAAAGTAGCATTTTTTAGCTACTTTTATTTGGCTTTGAATCTTGGCTCGCTCTTCTCAAACACCATATTGGATTATTTTGAGGATAAGGGACAATGGACTTTGGGATTTTGGGCATCAGCTGGCTCTGCTGCTATTGCATTGATTTTGTTCCTTTGTGGCACACGAAGGTATAGATACTTTAAACCTGTAGGAAATCCTCTTCCTAGGGTTGGCCAAGTTTTTGTTGCTGCCGCAAAAAAATGGAAGGTCAAGGTACCAAGTGAAGAAAACCTTTACGAGGATAAAAAATGCTCGCCCAGTGGAAGGAGAAAAATGCTCCACACCAAAGGATTTAGGTGTGTATAATGTATATCGTTCTCTCTCACACATTGGATTTGCTAATTATTCCTACATTTCTTAGAAGTTAATACATTAGACAAAACATTAGTATAGTAATATATATAGGCCAACCTAGTAGGTTAAGAGTATGTTAATACGCTAATGAAGTGTTTGAAATTGCATATGAAGTGTCTATATATCACTATTCCTTAAGATCTATCCTAAAAACATGTCTTTGGAAGCATTTCAACAAATCTAAATTATAATTAAATTCTTAGCATACTTCTTTTAAAAAAAAAAATAATGAGAGGTTAACAAGTATGTAGCAAGTCATTGATGGAATTTATACTGATTGATTTGTTAGGTACTTGGATAAAGCAGCATTTATCACATCAAAAGATTTGGAGCAGCTAGAAGAGAATAAACGCAACCCATGGTGTCTATCCACCGTGACACAAGTAGAAGAAGTGAAGTGCATACTAAGACTACTCCCAATTTGGCTATGCACCATAATGTACTCAGTTGTTTTTGCTCAAATGGCGTCACTCTTTGTGGTGCAAGGCGATGCTATGGCCACTGGAATTTCAAGTTTCAAAATCCCTCCAGCAAGCATGTCCAGCTTCGACATTTTGGGCGTGGCATTCTTCATCTTCATCTATAGGCACGCCCTCGACCCTTTTGTGGCCAAAGTAATGAAATCCAAACTCACAGAGCTTCAAAGGATGGGAATTGGTCTAGTCCTTGCAATCATGGCCATGGTCTCAGCAGGGTTGGTAGAGAAATTCAGGTTGAAGTTTGCAATAAAAGATTGTAGCAATTGTGATGGGTCAAGTTCACTTTCCATTTTCTGGCAAGTGCCACAATATGTGCTCACAGGAGCATCAGAGGTTTTCATGTATGTGCCTCAATTGGAGTTCTTCAATGCACAAACACCTGATGGATTGAAAAGCTTTGGCAGTGCACTCTGCATGACATCAATATCACTAGGAAACTATGTGAGTAGTTTGCTTGTTGCAATTGTGATGAAAATCTCCACAAAAGGTGACATACCTGGGTGGATACCAGGGAACCTAAACTTGGGACATTTGGATAGGTTTTACTTCCTCTTAGCAGCACTAACAACAGTTGATCTTGTGGTTTATGTTGCATTGGCTAAGTGGTATAAGTATATCAATTTTGAAGGAAACAATCAAGAAGATATCAAAAAGGAAAATCATGAGGTTATGGTGTAGATATATATATATATATATTACCTGATAAATTAAATTTAGTCTTGTTGCAATAATGGAGGAGAAAATCTATTATGCTTTATTCTCTTGTTGAAGCAGAAGAACTAGAGATTGTATTCGATGATGTATTTCAAGTACAATTATATTTGATATTAAAAATATATTTGTTTTGGTGCATACACTTCAAGATTATTATCGAGTAGTGGAAATTCTGAATATTACCAAGCGTAACACTCTGGACCTCAGTGATTTTATTAAATAACTTGTATCATTTTAAACATTTATTTCATACATCTGTTTATCATTCTCTAATTCTCTTCCATTATGATAATGCTTCTGAACTTTCCAATAAAATCTTTAACAATAAAAAGTATAAACAGCGCATAACACACACACACACACAAAACTGTCGTATGTTAAACAGCTGGATCCACTGCCAGCATAATATTAAAGAGGACTTCACACCTTCAAGGACTCTTCTTGCCTAACCAAATCTGGCTTTGCCTATATAACTGTAATTAACATTTCTTTTCTCTTGTCAAAAAAACATTTCTTTTCTTAATTAAACTTACTGGCGTAGTCAATCTATTTATGTCCAAGATAGTGGAAACCACGCAATTATCTTTTTGCAAGTTATCAAAATGCTGAGTCAGACCACTAAGTCACTGGAAAAAGTAATCAGCTGCTTCTGCCTATTAATTTATTTAGTTAGGGAACATATTGCAGTATTGCACAATCTGAAGCATTTCTTTTAATCATCCGCCAAACTATAAGGAGGAACAGCATCGGCTTTGTTTATTTATTTCTATATATAAAATTTGTGCACATTATATTGCACAATCTTAAGGGACACTTAAAGAAATTAATAAACATAAGAAATCAAAAAAAAAATCCTTATTGAACTTACTGACGTATAATCTTTGTGCTTATCCAAGGGAAGGTGAAACCCAGAAAATTTGGTTGAAAGTTTTACATTGATGAGTCAGACAATCCGCAAAATGATAAGTGAAAAAGATATTTGCTTATTATTTTCTATTTTTTTATAGTTTGCCAGCAATGACCAAAAATAATCTCGAGGGTCCCTTTTCACTAGCAATAAAAGGTTAAGTTGTGTAGATATAGAGTTTGGATTTAGTATAAGAAATTAGCCTTTCAAAACATAATAAATTAAAGTTCAAATCTTTGTCACAAGAGATGTGCATATATTTAATATTTGATTGTGTATGAACATGATTATTTTGAAAGCAAGTGTTCCATTTTAATTTGAACTTCATTCCTATGGGGGAGAATTAGAGGCCCAATGTGTATAAATTTATTTGTCTCACTTGTTTAAAGGATAAATGGATCAAATTAGAATTAAAAAATATTGTGATAACAACAACAAAAAGAAAGATGAAAAGCTAAGTGTTTAACTAACATACTCACCAAAGAGTCAAACGTCCAAACATGACTTGAGATTTGTTTATTATGGGATTATAATTAAATTTAAATTTAGATAATAGATTCAATAGACATAATTCTTAATTTTCAACGATGGAATCGTTGATCAATAATCTGAAATGTGAGATAAATTGCTCACAGCAACAACTTTGATCATAGTAAAAATACTTCTTTGGTCGAAAGATGACTTGTAATTTTTATCCTTATTATAGGAAATTTTTCATGTTAAAATCTTGTTCTTGCCTGGTTATTTGTCTCCCAACCTTACAATATACATCTTCTCCTGTGGAATTCATTCTCTAATAGTTGAATGAATATATGAAAAAAGAGATTCAAACGCGCTAAAGTAAATATATCAGAGAGTATTTTTATTAGTTATATAATAAAAAGGTTATCCTATAAATAACCTTATACAAACGAAAATTCCTTTGAAGTGAGACTTGACCTCTTAAAATTATAGAATCTCAAAAGTAGAAACAAAAGTGAACTAAACAAAAACTATAAATTGTCACAAGAGTCGCAATGATGTACTAACATGGATCATACATTGATATTCAATCTGATCGGTTTTCTAACAAATAATATCCAGTTTTAGAAAAGCAATGGTACAAAAATGAATATTCTAAAACTAAAAATTAAATTCATTTGAATCAATAATGTCATTATAGAATGAACATAGAATCGGACAGTTAATTAAGCACATTTATCCAACCAATAATCCAAACCTAACAAAACCAATAGAATTGTTGATCCTTGACCATTATTTTCACAAACATAAAAAAAATGTAAGGAAACAATAAAAAAACAACACAACACACGTACATATGTTACATGTTACACAATTAACTAGGCAGACATGTTTTGATGCCGATTTGTTGTTTGTTTAGATTCATATTCATGTGTGTAAGGAATTGAAATGGTGGATTTGGATGGAAGGTTTTATACATAGTGCATGAATTGATCTGAAAATTTGAAACGGTTGGACAGTTATTGACGGTTTTATATGCATCAGATGTGTTAAATGGATAGAATCTAATTTATCTGTTCGTGTCTCGTAACTGACTTGGTAACAGTTTATGATTTCCTTTGAGAACAGGGTGAGATCACGGTGGTTGTTAATTTATGTCTTACGTGTGCTTCTGGTTTTTACTTTTCTACTTTATATTTGTTAGTACCCTCCGCTGATTCTTGCACGTTGAAGATATTATTATTGCTGCGTATTATTCTTTATGTTAGTATTTCCCATCAGGAAAATATATGTGAAAAAATATGTTGTAAATAAGAAAGAAAAAATGTTATGTAACGTAAGCCAAATAAATATTGTGGTAAGTGCCTTTCACGTTCACGATCATACTGGAGCCAATTTGGACTAAAAACCAACCAAACAAATATGGAAATAATGAAAAGGACTTGGTGCATTTGACCAAATGAACTCTCTTTTTTAAAGTTAAGGATTATGACACTGACTTCGTGTCCCCTGTCTCCGAGAAGCGAAGTTGAAAGCTTTGACGAAAAAACAAACAAACAAAAAGAAAAAGGGGGCAAGATAGAGAGATACTAAAGGTTAGAGAAGAAGAAAAATAAGTTGACAAAATTGAATCTCGAGTCATTTCATTTGTGACGGGGTTTTTCTTTTTATGTAGATATTTTAGAATCAAAATTAAATAAGGTTTGATTAAAATATTATTGTGCAAATTTTTCTTTTTTGATATGAAAATTGTTTCATTGAAAGAATTCTTTTTTTTAATAAATATAAATATTAGAGCCGCTAGCTTTTTGCTAACTGAAGTTCTTAGGAGTCAGCTAATTAATATTTATTTATACCGCTTTCAAGATTAAGGTCGTATTATATGAACTGAAAAGAAGTATTTAGTTAAAAAATTTAATTAAATACTAACTTAATAGGTAGTATACCAATTTATATATATATGATTATAAAAGGTTGACTATATATGTTTTAACTACTCTGTTTGTTAAATACAATTTTTTTTGTTAAATTTTGCTTTGTCTATATTTATAGAATATCTCAATGAAATTAAAAGTATCGCTATTCTTTTCATTATTTATTTTTATAAGAATTAAAGATAAATATAAAAAAATTATAATAACTCACACACTCAATCAATCAAATTATTAGACTGCATTAATGTTATTTCATTATTCATAAACTAAACTAATATATATGCATTTTTTTAACCGACACCCCCAAAAAATATAATATATAAACTTTATGCTTGTGCATGCTCATTTCAAATATGTCATTTTCATTGACAGCTTTCCTAATTACAGATACACGTAAAACATGATGTTTTGCCAACTGTGGCCATGTTATTGCATTATCAATGACTATGGCATGTGATTTTATTAATTACAAGTGTCCAACCTTATCACGCTTCTTCCAAATTTCCTTCCTTGCATATTTATCCCAACTTTTCCTGTGAAATGGAACCCCATTTTTTCACTTACTATTTGTAAGTCCTAAGCATTGAAAGTCCGATTCTTCTATATATGGGAAGTTGTTTCTGTTGCCTTGCTTGTGATTAGGGATGATACTAAAAAAGCGTTATTAAGTGTCGGTTATTATGCCATCCTAATTACATCAGGTAACTTGACACTATTTCAATGCTAAATTGATTTTTTTTCAACTTGTATTAACTTAATTGACCCTTTGTTTTGAGCCAAGTTAATATGTTTTTAGTTCTTATATGTTAAAAAAATACACATTTTTAGATTTGATGAAGAATTAAAATCACATCACTTTTAAGTAAATATAAGAATTAAAAACTATTTAATTTTTATAAGGATTAAAACTAAATTTCAAATATTTTGAGAAGTAAAAGCATATATTGCTCTAAATTAATTATAGTATGATTATTTATATATTTAAAAATATTTGTATTATAAATGTTAATTATACATAAATACTTTTTATAATGTACATAATAAATTACTAATATATAATTATTATAGGGTTTTAATATAAAAAAAAAATGGAAAAATACTAAACATATATCCAGTTTCTCTTCTATCCCACTTCTATCTCATTTTTTTTCTTTTTCTTTCTTCATTCTCATGTATTTAATTTATTTTATCTATTAAGTTTTTTCTCTTCTTTTATATTTCTTTTCCTTCTACGTATACACTCTAAAAGTAAACTGACAACTATACCAACAAGATTACATGTAGTGGAAGGGCTAATCCTTCACAATGGAGCGAAATTAAGGTTTGAATCTTTCGAAAAAGATCTCCACATATGAAAATTAAGTCTCGGAGCGAGATTGCCTAAAAAAAATATACATTTTAAAAAATGCACAAGTGTCATAATTTATAAAAAAAATAAAAAAATCACACTAGCTAGCCTGTGGCCACATGTTGCCTTCACCTAAAACCTTGTTTGGGTGATTACGCGCCACAATAAATTATCACCTCTAGGGCTATGTAAAAAAGATTTTTAGAAAATTGAACCAAACTAAATTATTTTATTTTATAAAATCAATTTCGTTCAAACTAAACCATATCTGTAAAATGGTTTGGTTTGTTTTTTTTATCAAATGGGTTCAGTTCTTTTTAAGTTTTGATTCAGTTCCATTTGGTTAATCATCTTATGCACACATATGATTCAGTTTTTACAAAATCAAATCAAACCATTTTATAAAAATGGTTCAATTCAAACCAAAACCAATTTCAAAAAGTGATTTGGTTCATTTTTTTTTCTCAAAATGATCATGTTTTTTAAATTCTATTTGGTTTAAATTTAAAATGGTTCGGTTTATTTTTTTTTTTCACGCCCCTAATCACCTCCACCCAATCGCAATATTGTTACCATCTCAAACAAATATAGTGTGTTTGAATTAGCTTTTAATTCTACTAAAATCACATTAAAGATCAAAACAATAAATAGGTACGTACTTCAACTTTTAAAATTTTCACTATAATTTTAGGAGTAAGAATTGATTTTAGAAGGTATTCAAAACTAATAATCTAGGCCGTTTAATTTTGATGATACCATTTTAAACAGATAGTAAAACGTACTGATGGTCATATTAAGATATTATTCTCCGGTTCTAGTTAAAATTTACTTGTAAACTTAGTGTTGATATTTTTTTGTAAGTCCTTAGTGAAAACTCTATATCATGTAAAATATTGTGGCTGAAATAACGTGTCATATCAAAATGCAAAGTTATGACTGGCACCAAAGTCGAGTGACATATACCTATCTAGCTTGAGTGAATAACTGGTTTTTCTTTTTCACATTTTTCATATCTTTTTTACCCAAGTTCTTGTACACCTCTGTTTATAGATATTTATAGAGAAGAAAAATAAGAGAAAAGTCTAAATATAATGAACAATACGATATGATAAAAAAAAGTTTAATTATTCAGCAGGTTTTTTAACTTTTACCAAATTTTTAGTTATTAGTTTTTAAATTTTTTTATTGGATTCTTGAACTTGTGATCCAACAAAGATCCAATAGGGACCTAATTAAACAATAAATAAAAGTTTAGATAGGAATTCAATTGAAAAAAAAATAGTTCAAGAACCTATTTAAAAATGATAAATATAGTGTTATGAACCTAATTAAAAATTTGTCAACCTCTTCAAGCCTATATTCTTACTTCTGCAAATTCTAAACTCATATTCTTAGATTTTATATCTCATTTAATTAGAACATAGAAGGATGAAAATACTGACATGCAAATTCACAACTTTTTAGTTAGGTCCATAAATTATTTGTCGTTTTTAAATAGATGCTTGATTTTTTTTTTTCCAAGTGTGCCCCGTTAATTAAGGACCTAATCAAAAAATAAATAAAAACTCAAAGACCTAATTAAAATTTGGCGAAAAATCAGAGGCATGCAGAATAATGAAACCTAGGAAAAGATGGAGATCGAAAAATAAAAGATATTAATAAGATTTTTTTTGCATCACATCATTTATTACTTTTTACTTACTTCTATCTTTTCTTTTCTTTTCCAGAAAGAAAATGTGAAAAAGACATAAAAGAAAAGAAAGTGGAGTAATTCAATTGCAAGGTGCATGCGTCCAAAGTAGTACAGTAGCGTATGAGCTAATTAAATCATGATGGCATTAGAAGAAAGAAATGCGAGTGGAAGAAGGGGATGTATATCCAACTACACAAAATAATACAATGGTCTGATGATGGCCACAACTACTAGTCTAAATCGGAGGCAATTTCGACGACACATAACAACATAACCAGGAAAGCAATTCAATCACATTGCCCAAATTGGTCTGCATGTCTTAGTGATGCAACAAACAAAATCTGCTTCAAACGTGGGACCGACCTAATGCCCAATAACAACCAAAATCTATGCATCAGATTCCAACTTGTCTTCAGTTTCATATATTCTTTTAATTAATTGTAAAGCCTAATTTAAGGTCTGTCTTATTTGATTTCATTTTATTAACTCCTGGCTACTTAACATCTTTTATCCTCTATTTTATAAACTCTAAATTATTAATTAAGCTAAAAAAAACTCACGTGTTAATCTACAAGAGGCGGTATGATTTTATTCACTATTGTTTCAATTATATTTTTCGGTTTTTTGAAAAGAACATTATAACTAAAATATTAATATAATAAAACTGTAAAGGCGCATAATGGATTATGCCTTAACTTGGGCATAATCAATTATATGCTTATGGTAACTTTTTTTACTGCAAATAATCGATTATGCCTTAGGCATGAAGACATGATCAATTAGGAGGCATAATCGTATATAAGCTTGTTCATTTTGAAAAAAAAGAGAGAGAGAGAGAGTTTTCATAGAAAAAAAAGTGAATTCTTTTTAGTTGGAGTAAAATGGGAATTGAATAAATGATTATTTTTTGTTTTTTTCTTATATACTAAATCACTTTAATTTAAATACTTTATCTATTTTTTAATCTTTTTCACATCAAACAAATAACCTAACTCTCTTCTTACTTTTTTCATCTCTTTTTATTCTTCACACTTTCATTTCTTTTCATTCCATTTTATTGAACAGTGTAAAACCCACATGTGGCAATTTGGTTCTAAATTAAATCCTATTACTTAAGCCGCCCTGCTTGAAAGCTTTGAAAAGGCAGATTTGTATGTCTGCAAAATGATAAGCAGCATAAGTTATCGCTGATATTAGCATATTCATTTCTACAATATAAGCAAGCTGCGCCACTTATAAAAAGCAACGCTTTTCGCTTTTGACAACTAATTGCACAATAAAGTAATATAAGACGTATGCCAATTGAATATGGCACGCGTGTCTTTCACAGTTCATATATACTAAAAGCCAATTTGGACACAGTCAACCTAACATTTTGCTTAGTTTCAACCCAATTTTCAGGATGACTCTGACTTCGTCTGCACTGTGTCAAGCTCAAAGCTTTGACTTAAGTTCTCAAATTGGAAATTAAAGAAGAAAAACTTAAAACAAAGAGATTGGGGGTGGAAAGAAAAGATAGAATAGAAATGCTGAAAGTTAGAGAGAGAGAGAAAAAAAAAAAGCCAAGTTGACAAAATTATGTTATTAGTAGAAATATTTTTGAACTCGTTAATTTTGTCTTTCTGAGATATTAATTTCATTAATTGATCTTAGTTACCTTCATTACTTAATTTATATAACTTGCCATAATTAAGAGTAATAAATTATGTTATTAATATAAAATTAATTTGATTTATCTTTAAATATGCATACAATAAATTTAATTTTTAAATCAAAGTTTATATTTTATCATAAATTTTATATATGTTTTAATTTTTATTCAAATCATCAAATTGGTTTGAAATAAGTCGATTCTAGATTTTGGGTGCAAACAGTTTTTATTTTTACTGATTTCAAACACAACATGAATTTGTAAGACTTTTGAATAATTCTAGTTGTTGTATATCTTCTAAATAGCTATTTAATAAGTAAATGGTATATTTTTAGGTATGATGAAAATATTTGTATGGCACTTGGAACATTCCTATATAGTATATATACAATTAGATACACGTTTCAACATTGTCCTACGCAACTTTATTTAACTGCGATCCAGCTCATAGTGTCTTAAATGGAATATCTAGCTCATAGCATGGTGTGCTCCATCGACAATATTCCACGCTAAAGGCGCAACTGCACCCAAACAATTGCATAGTTTGCACAAGTTGCACATAGGAAGCATTCCAAAATGAATTTTTCTTAATTTATAAGCTTCTCCAAACAATAATTTTGTTTGTTTCGTTTGCTAAGCTAATTTTTTTAATTATGAAGACATAAGCCAGGTCCTTACACTGATACGTAACTTGCACCATATTTCCTTTCAGTAATTATGGCTATTATATTAAAACATAAATGAACCGAAGTTCTTTTAAAATGATATTATTTATAAATAACCCTAAATACAAAATGATATAATACAAACTTCAGCTGGGTTCCTCTTGTACTTGTAACCTTAACTCTTGATATATATATATATATATATATATATATATATATATATATATATATATTATGTGTGGAGATTTTTGTTGGAGATTCTACATCTACTGTATATGGCTAAAGGGCTAAAGTAAAGTATATAAATAGAGTATATATAAAAGGTTCATTAAATTGTGTTGCCTGTATTAATTCTTTCAATCATATTGTACTTGGTTGAAGAAATTAGCTCTCAGGCTCCACAACCAAATATTATTTTTTTAATAAGTCTTTTCATATTTAACTTTAACTATAGAAATTTGAAGTAATAGATAACTCTAGATTATCATTAGTTAATTTGAGATAAATGATACTATAATATTCAATAATTAATTGAAAATAAATGACGGTAATAAATGCAAGTTTTTCATTCTGTTCGATCTTTGTAATATGTTGATTTTTTAGGCTTTTATGGGCAACTCTAAGACTTGTTATGAGCTTCTTCCCCTTCTTCGAAACGAATGTTAATGTGTATTAATTTTTATTTTTTTTCATTTTGATAAGGATATTAAGATAATTAGTGTTTTTATATTCTCTTTCTGTACTTTGTTAATTAATGCTATAGATAAAGGCTTCCGTATTTGTGCACACATATCCCAACTTTTGTTTTTAATGTATAATTTATCGTCTACTTTTTTTGTGTGTGTCAGCTACATTCTTCGAGATGCAAAAAAATTGATAAACTCTATCTTTTGTTTCTTTTGGATAAGACTATGAGCTTCAGGTTTTTTGGATACACCAAGTTACTTATCTGTTTGAATGCCTTGAAGTAGTCTTGGCTCTTGATAACATTCTTGTACAATGAACAATCATGCAAGAGACGAAGTTTAAAGTTAAGTGATGGATGAAGCTTATTAGACACATCAAGTTGTCTTCTACTTAGACGAAACAATGAGACGATACAATCTACTTAAAAATATTTGTTTTTATTTATACATGTTTGTTTTGTTATCATTAAAATTCAATCTTAAATGTCTTAGACCTGATTCTTACTTTTATAGTAATAATACTTTTTAAAATATATTTATTATCATGATAAACTTTATCTCTCAGCTAGTTTGTTATAATTAATAAATATAACTTTATTAGCACATACATCCGATATGAGTTATTCCAACTTAATTAAATATTTCAAATTCTGAATATATAATTAAGTTAAATATTTAAAAATATTATAATAATTCTATCTGATTAAAATAAAATTGTCTCTAAAAAAATATAAAATATATGTGCTCTAGATAAAAATAATAATAATTAAAAAAAAGTTAATTGTAAAGGTAAATAATTATATAAGTACATTTTGAATGTTGGGCACGCATGTTTCAAATATGTAATTATCAGTGACAGCTTTCCTAATTAGAGTACACCCAAAACGTGATACTCTATCAAATTCATAATGATTGTGATATGTTGTTAGTAAGTGATATGTATCAAACTTTATCACGTTTCTTCAAAATTTTCCTGTGAAACGGCAAGAGACACCCTCTTTAATTTATCTGTCACTTTCTACGTGTAAATCCTAGCCATTAAATCTCCACCCAACTTCTATATATACATGCCCATACCTACATGCAGATACCTCTTGTTATCAATCAAATTCATTTATTCAAAATCTCTTCATCGACGCTTCCAATCGTTCAGTTCTTCTTCTTGCAAGATTAGTCCCAGTAATTAATGGGTTGTTTGTATTTTCTTAGAAAGGTTAGTTAGTGTTATTTTCCATTTTATTTTTTTCGTGTTTTCTTTTATCCTGGTAAATAAGGTTTTATAGCTAGGGAGGAGATCATCCTCATCGGTTTATCTTCTAGTTGAGTTTAATTATCCTCACCAGTGAGTACTTATTTATCTCCTCCGATCCTTTATTTTATTTTATTTCTCTTTTGCTTTGATTAAATGCACACATGAATGGGAACTGTGAAAGCTCCCCAATTTCTAAAAGAAAAAAATTTAATTAGATGTAACTATTTTAAGTATTTTTAGAGTTAATGTTTTTTAATCACAAATAGAGGTAGATTTTCCTTGAAAATTAAATGACAACGTTAAGTGCTGAATTATATTGTGCATATTAGTAAAGTAAATTCCAATTTTAATTAGAAATAATATAAAAATATCTAAAGAACATCTAAATTTTATCCCTTTAAATATATATCCTGATTAATATGATGGCATGTATACCACTCTGTGAGTACGTGCCACATGTGTTATATAGTTAGTTATATTGAAACTTCAAAAGGCTCCTAAAATCTGGAGGGCAGCAAAGTCTTGTGCTGGGTTTTGCCTTTATGCGTAATATATACAATTATGACACTTACATGATGCACGTGAAATTTATTGCCAATTGAAAAAAAAAAGGTGACAAGTAGCTAAATATTAAAATATGAAATATCATATTCATACAATATAATTATATAATAATTCATGCAATAATATTTTTTCTTTCTATTTTTCTCCATATTATATATATATATATATATATATATATATATATATATATATATATATATCATCCATCATATTTTTTTTCTTAATTATCTCTCTTATTTTATATAAGTTGTTGTATATATTTATTGAATAATATTATCTCTTAAAATATCAAACTAACCAATACTTATCAGTGAATCGTGATCTTGCATTCCCTAAATATTCCAACTCCTCCACGTGTAAAGAGATAATATATAACCTATTTATTCAATGTATTCTCCCTCAACAATGAATCTGGTCGATCTTTTAATAATCTTGCTGCCTCTCATGTCCAACTGATCTTTTCAAGATATTTTTGCTTGCAATATCGTGATCATGGATTGCTTATATATGACTTCATCGTTAAGTTAATTTATGATCAAAGTTTTTATTACTTTCCTACTTTATTGAACATGTCTCAATGCACATGCAAGAGATGGAGGAAAATGTCCGGTGCTTAAGATGAAAAGAACATGTTCCAACAATAATACACTTCCTTGAAAAATAAAACAATATGCTCACTTTTTCCAGCATATTTTTTCTTTTTGCTGATTTAATTTGTTTATAATGTATTGATTATCAAAGGTTGCTATATATATGATAAATTTACTGTTTTTTAATAATTATACTTAAGATGATTTTTTATATATTAGTTGATAGTATGATAAAATAAACTCTAGGTTGTAATTTAGCAAGAATTGCGATAAAACTGTAATAACGTACTATTATAATATTTGATTTTCTTATGACTAAATATTTCAGGACACAATGGAAGAAAAGATTAATAAGGAGCACCAGGTTTGCACATCCGATGGAGCTATTGATAGCCATGGTCATCCTGCAGTTCGAAAGAAAACGGGTGACTGGGTTGCTGCAATTTTGATTTTAGGTATATATCACTCAACTCTTCAACTATACAACCAATAAATTATATATATTCTCTATTTATAAATTAGAGTACACAAGTAGAAGTGAAATTCTCATTTTCCTTACTCTCTCTATTACTTCATTATTTACATTTTTTTTTCTTCTCTTCTTTGAATATCATCCACAATTAATCACAGCGTAGATTTTTTTTTAAAACTCTCCTTATCTCCGTGTGCCTATTTTATTTTAAATTAAATTAAAATTATAAAAGTTATAATAAAAATTCATAAATAAATTAGAAAGTTTTTTTTAAAAAAAAATTATCCTTATCTAATGATATCTATGCCATTTTTAAACATATATTAAAGTAATAAAAAAGTTGTTCACATTATAAAAGTCTTAATTTTCTTCTAATCTAATATATGTATATATATATATATATATATATATATATATAGCATAATTTATATTTAATTTTATGTATCTGATATTTTAAGAAAATGTGATTGATGAGTGATATATTTATTAGTTTACTTGGTTAATTGCGTACTCTAATAGTGAATCAAGGGCTTGCTACTTTGGCATTCTTTGGAGTTGGAGTGAATTTGGTACTGTTTTTGACGAGAGTGATGGGTCAAGATAATGCTGAAGCAGCCAACAGTGTGAGCAAGTGGACAGGGACGGTTTACCTCTTCTCTCTTCTTGGAGCCTTTCTTAGTGACTCTTACTGGGGAAGGTATATGACCTGTGCCATCTTCCAGGTCATATTTGTTATTGTAAGTTATCCATATTGTATACAGAAGCTAGCATCTAATTAATGATCTAACTTTTTGGACTAATACGATTCAATGTTAATTAGCATCATATGCTGTCGGATTTTTTCGTGTTTATGGCTAAGCTCATTTTTTTAAGAAATATCTAATTGAATTTAGAATACTGAAAGACAAATTAATATAACTTCATGGCTTGCAAATACCTCTAATGATAATGTCAACATTGGAGAGTGGAGTAAGACATCTTGTGGCAGTGTTTGTGGTTACAGTGTGATGCTACTCGGCGCTGTCGATATGGAAAATGATATGTGTCATACGCTTTCAAATTTATAAGTATATATATGGGGCCACCATTAGGTCCTACCTAAGGAAATAATTTGGTCCTGTGTTTCATCCTTCTCTTGATTGTGGGAATGTTCATTCCATTTTCATGTTGTTGGTACAAAACATATCTTTATTGATAATAAACTCTATAAGAAGTTTACATATAACAATTATAGAACCATTTTGTATTTATTTTTACTTTGTAAATATTAAATAGTTAGGATTTTATCCAACCTTAGTAAATAATTCATAACACAAATAATTCCTTAGTCCTTACCATGCCATATTTATTATTTTTTTATATTTTTTAATCGGTTGTTTATATTTTAAAAAGAAAAGTAATTAATTTTAAAATTACAATTAAAAAATGTTTATAAGTTTTTTGTATGTTCTTTATTTCTCTTATTTATTACCTTGATTTTATGGTAATGTTTAATTGAAAAATAGTTATTAATATTATTTTTAGAAATTTAAAATGAAAGTTAAATAGATTTTTATTTTTAAAAATGATAAATAATAAAATTAAGGATAATATATAACACTCGATAAATCTACTACCCTCAAAACTAGTAAACATAATGTAAGCCAATTTAATTTACTTTCCATTATTTTCTTGATAAAATAAATTCATAATGTAAAAACAAATTTTCAATCTAAAGCATTTTAATTTGAGAATAATATTCATTTCTCTTAAAAAGAATAAAGAGACTAATATTCATTGTTAATATATTTCCAATATCATTTTTGTTCATGAGTTATTATGTTCTACGTAACAGGGTTTGGTGTCATTATCACTATCATCTTACATATTTCTACTGAAGCCTAGTGGTTGTGGAAATAAAGAGTTACCATGTGGATCACACTCATCATACCAAACGATTTTATTCTATGTTTCCATATACCTAATAGCTCTAGGAAATGGAGGATACCAACCTAACATTGCTACATTTGGGGCTGATCAATTTGATGAAGGAGATCCCAGGGAACAACATTCAAAAATTGTATTTTTCAGCTATTTTTATTTGGCTTTGAACATTGGGTCACTCTTCTCCAACACCATATTGAATTATTTTGAGGATGATGGACTATGGACTTTGGGGTTCTGGGCTTCAGCTGGCTCTGCTGCTCTGGCATTGATTTTGTTTCTTTGTGGCACACGAAGGTATAGATACTTTAAGCCTAATGGAAACCCTCTTCCTAGATTTTGCCAAGTTTTTGTGGCTGCTACAAGAAAATGGAAGGCCAAGGTGCTACAAGATGATAAACTTTACGAGGTTGATGAATTCTCAACCAATGAAGGGAGAAAAATGCTCCACACCGAAGGATTCAGGTATGCTTATAATTCTCTTTCTCCCCCTCTCTCAGATAAATTGGGTTTACTAATTAAAACTGATATTTCATCTCAATATAGCAATTTTGTGAAATTCTCTTATCAAAATTAATATTTCATAGTAATAACTAAAGTGCATAGTGATCATCATTCACCAAAATGAGTGGATCAATGGCATAGAATTGTTCCCGTTTAACTAATTCTTTAAAGTTTGAACACAGAATATGCAACGCGTTAAATAGTGGGAGAGTTTTATCTGGAACAGTGATCCTCTTCTATTTCAACAAAAATTGTTTATCTTATACAAAAAGAAAAGGGACGGTGCTTATTAAAATAAAATATTAATTTTGATGAAAGAAGTAGAACAATAGCTGTACGGCTGTATAATTTTTAATTTTTCTGTTTTAACAAGTTATACCCTTAAAAGTATTTTAACAAATTTAAATTACCATTTATTAAGATGTTCCTTCTAAAATATAAGAGTATAGAGTGCTAGTACAGTCCAATTCGTTTTTTAAAGAATTGGTATATGTTAGCGACTAACTGATGGGATTTTCATTGATTTTGTAGGTTCTTAGACAAAGCAGCATTTATCACATCAAAGAATTTCAAACAAATGGAAGAGAGTAAATGCAGTCCATGGTATCTATCCACTGTGACACAAGTAGAAGAAGTGAAATGCATACTAAGACTACTCCCAATTTGGCTATGCACCATATTGTACTCAGTTGTTTTTGCTCAAATGGCGTCACTTTTTGTGGAGCAAGGTGATGCCATGGACACCAGAATTTCAAGGTTCCACATTCCTCCAGCAAGCATGTCCACCTTTGACATTCTAAGTGTAGCTGTTGTCATCTTCATTTATAGGCGAGTTCTCGACCCTCTCGTGGCTAGAACAATGAAATCAAAAGGACTCACTGAGCTTCAAAGGATGGGAATTGGCCTAGTCCTAGCAATTATGGCCATGGTCTCAGCAGGATTGGTAGAACACTTTAGGCTAAAGAATGCAATAGAAGATTGCAATGAATGTGAAGGGTCTAGTTCGCTTTCCATATTTTGGCAAGTGCCACAATATGTGCTTGTGGGAGCATCAGAGGTTTTCATGTATGTGGGTCAATTAGAGTTCTTCAATGCACAAACACCTGATGGATTAAAGAGCTTTGGTAGTGCACTTTGCATGACTTCAATATCACTAGGAAACTACGTTAGTAGCTTGCTTGTTGCAATTGTGATGAAGATTTCTGCCACTGATGAGATGCCAGGATGGATCCCAGGAAACTTGAACAAAGGACATTTGGATATGTTTTACTTCCTCTTAGCAGCACTCACTGCAGCAGACCTTGTAATTTATGTACTAATGGCTAGGTGGTATAAATATATCAAATTTCAAGGGAACAATGATAATGGCATCAACAAAGAAGACCCTGAAGTAGGACTGTAGATAAACTACAGGGGAATAGTGGACTCTTTGCTGTGACACTAGAGAAATTCAATTTTGCATTTCGCCTAGTGGAGCAAAGATACTACGAATTGATTGTGTTGGTGTATTATAAATAAAATTGTTTTATATATTAGAAAATATATTTATTTTGGTGCATATATTGGATCTCCATTCATTTCAAGCACATCTATCTTCCATTAGTATACCCTAATGATATATATACTTTGTATCATCAACTAAGTGTGTGTTTGGCAAGCTGTTGAATTGAATATCAACAGACTTTCAGATAAAAGTTATAATATAATTGCTTGAAATTTTTGCGATGAAATGCGTAATTTTTTCATTTAATGTGTTTTTAATGTTAATTCAAACACACTTTTAATTCTTCCAAAAATAAATAAGCAATTGATAAAATATATATATATATATATTAGTTTAATATTTGTATAATGTATGAGCAAAGATTTAGGATGTAATTAGACACCCTTTTCTTGTGGTTTGTATTCCTCCGATCTTATGGTGTGATGGATCTTATGGGCTATGAAGCATCGACACCGACACGGACACCGGATACGATACGGACAAAGACACATGGACACCTGTAATGTCCAAAATATAGAACGTAGTACGGGTGTCGTGTCGATGTCAGACACTGACATGGACGCGTGTCGGACACCGGACACGGCAAGAAACTGGGGTGTCCGTGTTTCATAGCTTATGGGTGAATGAGATGCTTGCAAAGATATATTGATACTCAAATTAGTTGATGCTTCAATAGTTTGAGACCTCCTTTGTTTGTTTATAAAATTCATATACAGGTAAGTCACATGTGACATAATTTGGTCCTAACACATTAACTCTCCAAAAAATTCAAAAGTGTTAGGTAATAATAATGTGCTCTAAAAAGGTTAGTAAGATTTTGGAGCACCTAACTTTGATGGATGTGATCTAAGTCAGACCCATAAAAATATTTTGGATCTAGATCTTTGTTGGGTCCAATACATATATAGGTTGATACTGCCCAAATCCAAATAATTATAATTATAATATCATATGTTATTGGATAAAGAAATCCAATATGTACAATGACTGTTTTTATGAGTTATATAATAAAAAAATTATCCTATAAATAACCATATACAAACGAAAATTTCTTCGAAATTGGGTTGACCCCTTAAAATTGTAGAATCTCGAAAGTAAAAACAAAAGTGAACCGAAGAAAAACTACAAATTGTCACAAAAGTTGCAATGATGGTACTAAGATGGATCATCAGATGGTACTAAGATGGATCATCAGATGATACATTGATATTCAATCTGAACGATTTTCTAACAAATAATATCTAGTTCTAGAAAAGCAATGGTATGAAAATGAATATTCTAAAACTAAAAATTAAATTCATTTGAATCGATGACGTCATTATACAATGAACATAGAATCGGACAGTTAATTAAGCACATTTATCCAACTAATAATCCAAACCTGACCAAACCAACAGCATTGTTGATCCTTGGTCATTATTTTCACATAAACGTAAAAAAAAAAAACAATGCAAAGAAACAGCAAAAAGAAACACAACACACGTACATGTTACATGTTTTACATAATTAACTAGCAGACATCCAACCAATCCCATGTCTGAAAGTAGGGAAGATGAGAAACAAACCGGTGCAAACAATCCCTACCATCAAAAGGAAACTCTCCCTCACTTGCTCCATATCCTTCTCCCTCCCAGGGGGGAAGGCAATTGGTGACCCTATAATCCGAAATAGAAATGGCCACGAACACCGTCACCGACATGACGGCGTGGACAAAGTCGATGAACCCGACCTTGAACCTATCATCCTCCGGGAAGGCCATAGCGGGGTGACGAAGCCATAGTAAACGGTGCCATGGAAACTGTCAGTGAAGTGGAAGAAGAAGCAGGAGAGGGCACAGACAAAGAGGAGGAAGTGGATCAGGAGGGTGTGTGAACGTGGGTGCACATTGACCATTCTTGTAGATGGAGGGGAGGACCATCTTGAAGGTGAGGAGGGAGGTTTTTGATAGATTTTTTGGATACCCTTTGCCATTAGGGCACGACATTTCTTGGGTTGAGGAGGGTTGGAAGAGGGGTTCAGTGTTTCATGTTCGGGTGCTGGAGTTGCATTGTTGCTGTACACTTTGATGTCGATTTGTTGTTCATTTAGATCCATATTCATGTGTGTAAGGAATTGGAATGGTGGATTTGCATTGAGGGTTTTATATATAGTGTATGGATTTCTAACAATTTGAAACAGTTAGGCGGTTATTGATGGTTTTACAAGTTTAAATTGTGACAATTTGAAACGGTTAAGTTTAAATTGTGATTTTTTTCTGCAGAAATTTGAAAAGGAACATGACTCATGATGTCATTATTTTTATGTTTGATTTAATCTTAAAAAATAGAATGTGATGCAAGCTTAAATTTTTTGGTCATGGTAAAACATAATTTTTCATAGCAATAAATAAAACCCACTTGAGAACATAATTGAAAATTTTATGGAGGCCAAGTAATTAACTGTGTTATATAACAACACGTTACGAATAAAAATAAATAAACAGCCAACTAATAAAAATAGAATGGACGTCTTGCCTTTTTTACTAATCATGACGTGAAACACAGCACAAAGAATTTTTTAAATTTCATTCAAGTTCTAAAATTTTATATAGCTGTTCAACATATGTACCTAGTTCTCAAATTCAAGTATACATATTGAAACAATGGGATGAAATGTCAACATAAAAGCAAAACACAACTCTTTTTTATTGATTTTATCAAAGGCAATGGATAGTTAAGTTATTTAACACTCACCATGATGATGTTACAAATTACAATGCCAACAACATTCAAAATGAATACATCAACAGATATCAACTAGCAAAAGAAACTTCTATATACTTCTTTAACTATAGGTGGGGGTGCTTCATCAAAAGGAAGCCCTTCTCTCCCTACCAAACTGCACAAAGGAACGAGTTGAGAGTAGTCCTGCAAATCCCTTAGACAGACAACCTTCAACTGCACATGGGGACATCGATGAACACAACGGACTATTTTGTCTACTGGTTTCCATACAGTCATCTGCTGTATTCCCTGGTGGATTGTCCTCCAAATCCACCGCATCATGAGCTCTACTTCTTTTACAATTTGAAAGAATCATGTCATTGGAATCCATATCATCACTTTTGCTCAAGTCCTCGGGTAACTTCCTCTTTAGACCAGAAAAACTTCTCAGTCCTGTAGGAAAACCATAATCAGCAAGAGATTTTTACAACAGTGATTAAGCGTCGTTTGTTTACTCTTTTCAAAAATAATTTTCCATTTTCTAAAATTTGTATCTTGAGCACATTTGAAAGTGTTTGTCTCCTGAGCACATTTCTATTTTGTAAAAGTTGGTCCTTTACATACTTGAACAGAACACTTGAAGCAAACAAAAAAAGATAAGAGAAAATCTCCCAGTTTCTATTTTTTGTTTTTTAAGCACTAGTTTTGGAAACAATTTTCAAAAGTTAATAGATTTTGGATGAGAATTGATTGCTAATAAGTAGTGTGGAACTATTTTATATAACAGTTTATAAAGCAAAAAGTGAGAAGGAAATTAAAAATCCCTAAGACTCTAATTCCTTATTTCAGGGAATGATTGCAACTTCAATAAACTAACCAGGGAGGGGGTCATCAAAAACACATGACTGAGATTCTGGATCACCACAGTTACAATGGAAGTTGGAATTATCATAATACGATCCTTGCATCCTGCAAGACAATGAAGGTCAGAGAAGTTGATAAAATGTAATCCAATATATACAAAATTAATCACAGAACAATGCCTAAAATTGGCTTATTGCAAAATTGCCTAAAAATTTAATATGCTTTGTTTGGTCATAAAGAAATCAAACCTGTACATATGCTCAACAAAATCATCTATTAAAACAGGCCAAGCACCTGCAAGAAAAAAAAAAAGAGCATTGCATCAGTTAGTCAAAATGCCCCACCACCCAAAACAATCCCTCTTCCATTAATTAAAGGATATCAAAAACTTTTTTTACTGATTTCACTATTTAAAACGAGAATACCTTAATTGCGTGCAGATACATAAAATAACCGTGCAACATTAATGCATCAAATAAGACTTAATTAAATGAAATGGAGAAAGGCATATAAGTACCAATATCTGCATCTCTACAGTTAATTGTAGAAAGCATACCATGAAAACAGTATGTACCTTCAGGATCATATGCTTCCAGACTATCACGGGTACACCAGCTGAAAGCTAGAACCTGTTGCCAGGTATCCTCAGAGATGTTGTACCGTTGATTCTTCTGAATAAAAAGTAATAGATCAGCTTCCAACAAAAGAAAAGTAAAATAACACAATACTACAAATGGATTGGTTCACGGGTCAACTTGATCTAACCCATTTAACTCACAGGTTAAATGGACTGAGCTTACATTGAGATTTAAATAGGCTGATAGTATTGAGCAGCCCTAACCCCAAAGCACGGTGATGGCACATGAGCCAAAGCCCAATTTCCCAGATTTACAACCCTATCTTATAACATAAAATTGGTCATTCTCTTATTCTATGCTATTTCATAGCCTCATGTGTATTTGTATCTTTCCTCTCTGTTGCCTTTCCCTGTGTTTGCTTGTGTTCTCCAATTTCCATTTTTGGTAAATTCTAAACTCCCTTTACCTCCCCATTTTAGTGATTAGATGGCAACCCAGGAAGCCATAAGCTTCTGGCAGAGTAGTTAATTGCACACTATAGTGCCGCAATGGCATTGCAGAATGTTGTGGCTAAGGGCCGCTAAGTGGAACCCCATTGCATTGCAGCTCACTGTCCCACGTGGAGCACCATGAATCAATCGCAGCCAACACGATCTATTGCATTAGACATAAAAATCCCCCTTTTTTGGCCCCGGTCCCTCAATGAAGTTGTTTGGTGCTGTTGGTGGTGGGGTGGGGGGAGGGGAAATCTTGGGATTTTGCTCCCCTTTAATTTCATCAGAACACAACCCTATGTTCCCACCCACTCCTTTTGAAGGCTAAACAACACTAGTCTCTTCTCTCTTCAACACAAACCATCTGACCCAAAGCTATCAGCTGCATTTCCGGCCAACTCATGGCATGCCAGTGGAGCTTCTGGACAACCCCACAGGCCCACACTCTGAAACTTTGGCACACCATTCTGTGGTCTCTACTCTGTTCACATCAAAGAGAGGTCTATGTTCTGTTTTATATTCCTTCTTCCATGGTCGTGTCCAGATAGGCAACCATACTTTTCCCTTTCTTGCTGTACTTTATTTTTTTCCTTTATATTATTACTTGACTCTTGTTATTAACTTGTGTTCCAGTATTGTTAAATGGAATACTTTAAGTTTTTAATGTTGTTATGATTTAATTCTCATTAAATACTATTTTAGTGATGATTTGATATATTATGAACAACTTCTGTTAATTTTTAAATATCCACAATCACTTAAGTGAAGCAGCTGCATCACCTCAACTTGCCAAATCAAGGTGGTGTGGTTTTGGGGGTGGCTCCCACAACCAACTTTCTGGCTCCAGATAACACTTCTGTGAAAGTGTTGCATACTACAACTTTTAGAATGTGCTGCATCCTTATGCTCATGTCCCATGTAGCATTTGTGCATACTAGGTTTTTTCCTACCCAAAGAACACTATACTTGATCTATGAAATTCTAACCCTTCCACTAATAGACTGTACTGTATTCCCCATAAGAAATTTGTATATGGTTATAATTGCAAGGCTTCCCTCTCAAGCACAGCCCTGGTGACTAAGGAAAACCCCAAAACAGTTTCTCAGTTCTTAAGCATTACTGTACCTCAACAAAGTCACACCATGGATGAAGCAGTGAAAACCTCCCAGCAAGAACTAATTTCCATGCAGTTACTGCCCTGCTTACAGCTGTAAATTATCAAAGTTTAACAATTAAAGGAAATAAACAGTGAGTGTTACATACTGCTTATCACTTTAAGGAATAAATAGAAGATTATGTACAAATTACTAATTACTAATCTTGGACAGTTGGACACTTACTAATATTCTTTTGACCATTTTCGCGACACATGAAGAAAACAAAATCATAGAACCGCGAGAATTCTGGAAAGTCCGCCTAGACAGGTAAACAAAGGAAAGCACATATTTAAATTAAAAATGTATAAGAGGTATAAAAAAACTGAAAGTGAGTGCAAGAATTCTTTGCAACATGCTATAGCTTTTTCCTTTTCTCTCCTTATAGTATAGATAATGCACAATCTCTAGAAATTTCACTTTTATTTCCATAAGTCTCAGGACAGAGGCAAGTGATCTTAATATGTTTATTTCATTATTTGGTGTCTTACTTTTGTGCATCCAACTGCTGCAAATCATAACAGTAAAACAATTCTTTTATAATTGAGAAAAGGAAACGGTAAAACCTACTTGTGAACTAGTAGACAGAAAACATTTTCTTGGATAAAAATATCTGAAATTTCATAACAGAATAGTGTCAAAGATATCAAAGCTCACCCTTAAATTCAACCGTGACATGAGCATTGAAAGTTCATCAAAAATTGTTACCCTGGAAAATTTGGCATGTCAACAATTGTTAGAAAAAAAATGCACACATGGCCTAATAAAATAATTTCATGAACATTTAAATTAAAATTAACCTACACATGATACAGCAGTAACTTCAATACACTTGACAATGACAATTAGCTGGAGTGGAAAAACAAATTTGTTCCTTTAGAAGCATAACTTCAATGCAGATTGCAAATGTAAAGCACACAAGATCCAATCATGACCCAAAAACTGTCAGGATTAAGCTGAAGCCTGAAGCCGACATTTTTCCAAATATGCCGTAAACAAAAAATTGTAGAAAATCCCATAGACTTAGTAATAGAATACTGATGATCATCACAGAAAGAGAGAAAAAATATCCATTCATACATTTTATCTGACGTTATCATTTGACACCTAGACAACTGAATGATTACTTTCAAAATCTATTATATTAGTTAGCTTGAACTTCAGAGCAATTCTCTTAAGCCGTGTGAATCTAAACATTGTGATTGCTCATTCACAATTTCAGTTTGTTTGCACATCATCCCAATTTTAATAATTCTTTATAGAAGCAAAACTGCCAAAGGTAAATTACTAAACATATTTTCATTGTCATATTTCTCTCGATTATTGAGAAGCAATTTCCCTTTAGTATTCATGATTTCCTTCAAGGAAAATTAGCCTTCGAAAATATTCACTTGTAGCATACCATATCTCAATGGATTGGCGTAATTTTTCTGCTCGCCACTCCCTGAGGCCAAGGAGGGGAACAAACCGTCATTCCAGGATTTCCAGTCCAATACATTTCCATTATGTTACCCAGCCAAATTTAAACTACAAAGATTTTTACATTAAACCTATTTTGCTGATGCTGTCAAGATCATTTCCAGCCCCCTCCACTGAAGCCCTAACCTTTTCCTACAGATTCTAGCAGCTCACATCAACTCCTGGTCATGGCAGACTTCTGACAAACCCAGCCAATTCCCGTTGTACTCAGCCGATTGACATGTTTGTTTAGTTCTCAAACTCTAACTTTTGATCATTAACTATGAATGTCTTTAATTACAGGTTTTTTTTTTATTTTTCAGCATATATATGTGCAGTATAAATCTATGTTTAGGTTTTAGGGTTCAAAATAGTGGTCATTCCACTATCTGCTATCCCGATATAGCCTTTTTGGAATCAACCACTCCACACCATTGTTTGTCATTGATTACTATGATTAGTTAAAAAAAACTACTTGGCTTCAAAATTATCACAGGAAAATGTCACTACTTGGCTTCAAAATTATCACAGGAAAATGTCAAAGAAACACAGACCCTGTAGTAACTCGAGACTCAACCAATTTTGAGAGCTGTGTGAGTGCCTCCCTTGAGACCTTAGCCTTCTGAATGTCACTATCTTGCCTGTACCCTTCTTCCCCACCAATATATGCATGTCCTGATTTTATGTCTGCACAACCAAACTCAAATAAATAAATAAAAAATAATAATAAATAATAAAGAACAGAATCGCATACATATATCACCACAACATAATTAACAAAAAAAAAACAAATTTAAAATTAAAATTAAAGAATTCTTCTTCTAGTTCTTTTCTTTTTCCTTAGAGAGAGAAAAACTAAACCAATACCATGGTGCTCAAACTAAGCCAAACAACAAGACCCAGAAATGAAAAAATTCAAATTCCGCGACCCAAAAGAACAAAATCTTCGACAAATGAAACAAAAAACAGAACTTGCTGCATAATCAAGAATCGAATTGGTGTTTGCTGCCTGTGATTGAAAAGGGTAAGTGAGGGAGATTACCACAGTATCTTCGGTAAATCTCAAAGATGTCGATCCGAGATGCATCCATGGTGAAACTTTGCCCTCCAAAGCTCTTCGAGCAAGCAGCGAGCAGAGGAGAGAGAGAGAGAGAGAAACGCATAAAGGAGGAGAGTTTATTAATAATATTCAAATTTTCATTTTATTTTTGCTCAAATCTCTCTTACCAATTGTACAGTACCTACCAAAAATAAACAGAGCATCAACTAGTGTGATTTGTGAGTATAAGACAATACCCATTCAAACGTGATTGTCAACTGAACAAAATACATGTGTGAGGTCTAGAAAAAAAAAATAGATACCAAAAAATTTTACATCAATCTATGTAGTAGATAGGAATATTTTTTTCAATTTTCAGTTACTAATGGTTGTACTTCCTTTCAATTATAAGTATTGAATTCAATATGTTTTGTATTTTTAAAAAATTTAAATGTATTATTTTATTTAATATTTTCTTTATAAAATTGTAAGAAGATATAACATTATTTATTAAACAAATATTTTTTTCTTACTGTATAAGAAAAAAAAATCATCTCAAAATAATTATTATTTTAGTTTTTTAATGTAACATTAATTTCTTTTCACTTATATTTTTCACAATACTAATGATATGAACTACAAAAACAAATAAATTAATGAGAATAACATTAATTTTGTAAATTTAATATTTTTTCATCTATTTATTATATGTTCTTGATCTATAAAAAAATTAGGACGATAATCACAATGTAACAAAAAGTGAAATTTAAAAGAATTCAGTGACCAAATATTGTATTTATTTTAAATTATTAATTATTCAGTTGATTAATAATTGTGTAAATGAGTATAAAATATAACATTTTAAGAGTCAAGGAGGTTAAATATTAGGATTTAGAATCTTTCTAAACCTTAGTTTATTTTTATTCTTATTTTTTATTTATTTGTAAGAATTAAAAAAATTATGAGTTATGAAGGTTAAAAATTATGAGTTTGAAGGAGTTATCCAATTAAAAAAAGAACAATAAGACAACGAAATTACACCTTCAGTCCTCAGCAAACCAAACCAGTAATCGCCACAAAATAAGCATGAGAAAAAAGTGCAAAGTGTTAGAAGAAAATAGGACTTTTATTAACGGATCACTGAATAAATTACATGTATTATAGTTGTATCCTAATCAAATGTGAGGCTAAGGTGAGCTAACAACAGGCTACTCAGTATAAAGGACTGTGACTTGAATGACACAATTTTATCATCACCAATAATCGCCACAAGAGCAACTACCATCTCTAAAATGGTGAAATCTGCTAGCATCTCTTACCACAATTTCCCGTCCTGTAACCATTGCTATAAACTTAATTGCACTATGGCAATCACCACACACACGATGGCCCTGAGTAATTTGCAAAGGTGTCCAATGTGGAGTGTTGATAAGTCCAAAAGCTATAGCCAATTTTTCACTATGGTATTTGAGAATGCGCTGTTCCTCTTCATCCACATCAGGAAGCAAAGCTTTATTCTCCTCAACATAACCATGCCTAGATATCTCAACCATCATGTTGTTCACTTTTTCATATATTTCCTTTGTTTGGGAATGAGATTTATCTCCACAAAGGAAGGCATATGACTGTTTCTTGACTTCAATCCAGGTACAAGCTGGAAGCATTCTTAAACCCTTCCTCTTTAAGGTCTGTAAAACACCAGCAGCTTCCTTCAATTTGCCAGAACTGTTGTATAGATTCAGAAGCACTATATAATTACACAGCTTTTCAGGCTCCATCCCGTAAAGATTTTCGGCTGCTAACTTTCCCAGTTCTAAATTCTCGTGCATTCTGCATGCCGTCAGCAATGTTGCCCACATGTTTGTTGTTGGTTTGAAAGGAGCACTTCTAATTAGTTCATAAGCCTCATCTAATAAGCCTTCCCGACCTAATAGTTCAACCATACATGCATAATGCATTGCTCTGGGCTTAACCTTGTGATCTCTACTCATAGAGTAAAAAATCTCCCAACCTCGTTCTGATAATCCTGAATAGCTGCAAGCAGATAAGACAGCAAGAAAAGTGACATGGTTAGGAATCATCCCTTCTCGAAGCATCTGCTCAAACATTTCTACAGCCTCTTCTCCTTGACCGTGATTACCATATCCGGCAATCAGTGCATTCCAAGATATGACATTCTTGCGGCGCATCCTGTTGAAAACATGCCAGGCATCTTCCATCCTGCCCCATTTGCTATAGAAGTCAACAAGCGCGGTGTTTGCCACTATATCTGTGTCATAACCGCGACGAACTAAAGCAGCATGAGCTTGTTTTGCATATTCTAATGATGCCAATCTTGCGCAAATTCTTATCACAATCGAAATAGTAAAATGATCTATTTTAGCACCACTATCACGCATTTCATAGTAGAAACTAAGAGCTTCCTCACTATAACCATGAAGTGCATAGCTAGCAATAATGGAGTTCCATCCCACAGTGGTCTTCTCTGGCATTTGATCAAAAACACAATGAGCATCTTCAATGCTACCACACTTGCTGTACATGTCAATCAGCGCACAAGACACAAAAGTATCATCGCCGACCCCTCTTTTCAAAGCACATGAATGAATTTGCCTTCCCACCTGAACAAGACCCAATCCAGCCGACGCCCGAATCATGGTGGTAAACGTGCGAGATCTTCCATCATTAAACTCCTCCCACATACACAGAAACAACCCAAAAGCTTCAGAGAAATTCCCAGAGTCCACGAATCCACCGATCATGGTCATCCATGAAGCCATATCTTTCTCCGGCATCTCATCAAACAGCTTGCGTGCATCGAGCATGAGGCCACATTTCACATGCACAAACAAGACCCTGTTCATCACATACAAATCAGGCTCAAACCCACTATTAACCATGTAATTGAACACCCTCTTGACACCTCTAATTGATCTCAAACCAACACAAGCACTCACCAGAGCATCATAAGTGCTACCACCCACATCAAAACCATCATGTTCAAGTTCCAATATTTCAAACAACTCCATTGCTTCCCTATACCTATTACACAAAACTAATTTCTCTATCTGAATACAGAGCCCAGAAGAGGAAGTTTTCCTGATCTGGGTATCATCCAAAACTGCCACTTTTCTTTCCCTATACTCAACTTTCTTTGGTTTAGGTTTCAGCCTTTGTTCCATGGAGGAACAACAAATCCGGGAAAAGGGGAGGCTCCAATTTTTCACCTTTGAGGCAAAACAACGCCCCGAAAAGGAAAGGTTCCCACGAGAGGAAGAACCCAGAAGAGGGGTTTGGGATTTGTGAAGGGAAAGTGCAATTTCCATTGGCAACAAGAATTCTGGTGAAGAGAATGAAGGCTACTATTCTTCATAGTGAAGAAGAATGCGAGAAAGTAGGATTTGGAATTGAAACGAGTCTGCATTGGAGTTTCCGCCCAAAAGGTAGGTTTGGTAGTTAGGAAGTAGGAAGGAAGATCCATTGTTGGCACCGTTCACATGTGAAACATGGGAGTTGTTTCCGAGGTTGTCCAATTGGTGCAACAATTTTATTTTATTTTTGTTTTGAAGAAGAAATTGGTTCTTTATTTTGATGAAGGAAAATGCTAATTAATGTGTACTAGAAAATAAATTTACATATACTAAAAAAAATTTATTACTAAGAAATTAAAAGTAATTTTTTTCTTTACATGCTAGTTAATATTCTAAAGATAATGTTTTTTTTACAGATTCTAAAGATAGTGACTAAGAAATCTAAATAAAAAAAATATCAATAAAGTTGTATAAGAGATCACAAAGTATATTATCACTACATTTTTAATAAAAAAATCACTTTCAATTTCCTAATAAAGCTATCGACACTGATTATCATTTTCTTATGAATATTTGTGGCAAAGAACATTTTTGTGCAATATTATAGTTTTTTTTTTCAGTAGTTGTTTTAAAAAACTTAGGCTGGCTTCTTTTTCATTTATTCAGATTCATAGTTTTTTTCTTTCATTAGTTAGATTCATGGTCAAATAAATTCCTTTATGAGGTAGAACCCCTTATATAAATAAGGCTCAGCATAGAGGTCATGTAACCTTAATTTTCTTTTTCCTAAACAACACTTGAATTATAATTTTCTCCCTCCCTCTGTCATTTGACATTCAAAAATCAATTAAATCAATATTAATTACAATTTTTTAAATAGGAAAATGAATCAATTAAGAAAGTATTTGTATTTGGTTTCACCTACAAATGATTCATTATCTAATAGAATATTTATTTATATCAGCTTATTTGATTTACAATTTCATGTTTTTTTATTTTGGTTTAATTTATCTTTTCTCTTTGAACCAGTTTTTTTTTTCAATTTCAAAATATAAACATTGTTTTATGTTATAAAATTTCTATGATAATTTCATTTTTTGATGTTATATTTTTTGGTTTGTGGACATTTTTTATCGTGTTTTACAGTTTCTCCAGTTTGACTATTTGATTTTCTTTAATTGACTTCTTTCTTTTAAACAAGCTTTCTATCTAATTTATTTACTCCACTTCTCTTTCTCCCCCTCCCTCTTCAGCCCCTATATCTCTCTTTTGCAACTCTCTTCCAGTCTTCCTCAATCACAGTATAAATCAAAGAACAACATATTAACTAATTTTTAGCTCAGTGACTTGTAATTTAGCATCAAGAAAAAAGCACACATGATGTAGAATCAGTTTTTTATGCCATCTGAGCACTACATATTATCCCTCCAGTTATCCATCAACCGCAGAAGAGAATCACTTGTGCAATAACATGAATTTAGAGTTGTTGCAAATGAAAGAAGTCAATGTATGCGAAATTTTAACATATCTGCATCCACAAATCAAATGGATTTGGTCAGCAAACATGACATTTGCTTTGCCGCTAACCTTGCTGTGAATACTTTAAATGAAATAACCACCAAGAAGTAGAAACATTTGAAGCCAATTCAATCTAAGCAAGTACCACAGCAATAACTAGAAAGGCTATGCCAACATATTAGAGATATACACTATAGGCTAAAATGTGTGTTTTGGTCCTAAAGATTTGGCCAAACTTGATCTTAGTACTTATAAAGTATATTTCATCAAAAGGAGAAACGTGACGGGGAAAAAAGAAAAAGGCTGAAGGTCACATTTTAGTGTACAAAATTGTTTTGCTGTATATAAGTAACAACCTTTCTGAAATGAAATAACAAGCTTTATATTATCAAGTTAAGAATAGGACCGCTAGATGCAACAAGTCCACTTAACAAGCACAAAGTATTAGATACAACAAACTTAATATGTGAATTGACTTTTCCAAAGAAAAAAAAAAAGAAAAAAAGAATTCAAATAGAAAACCAGAGTTTACATACAACTGTATAAAAGATTTCTGGTAAGTGAGCAATCCACTCCATGGTTCAAATCACAGGCAACCTCTTCTAGTAGATCCAGCCTAGGGCAGCAAACAATTTAATTAAACAATTCACACAATTAATGGAGAAAGTGCACACCAATGAACCGAAGAATCAAGCACAATAGATAATATTAAATTTCAGTGAAACAATTATGCTTTAAAACAACAATAATAAACTTGGATCTCAACAAGGTTCAATTCAATTGTGCATTCATAAGACCAGAACAACAACTTACTCCATCATCACCTGTACTCTACCAAAAGATTGGTAACTTTAATCATGGGCACCCACTTATCACAAAAACTAGAAAAACTGTAACCACAATTAACGAAAAATCAGGAACACCAAATTTAAAAGAACAGTGAAGTAAATCAATTCAAATTAAAGGATTCTTATATTACCAGGTATAAATACCCAAACTGTGTATGATTCATAGTTTCTTACAACTTATTGCCAAATTGGAGAGACTTATTCCAAAGACAACCTAATTTTAAATAGAATATGACCATATAACTATAAGCAACCTCTCTGCCCATTTAAGACTACATTCTGTATCCAATATTCTCTCCTTCCTATAAGACTTTTTGTTTCTTCTTTTCTGTATTCTACTTCTTGATCTTTCTATTCTTCTTTGGTCTCGGAACCTCCAGCCTACCAACAGAACAACCACACCTTCCCCTGAGGACAAGAATGGCCCTTCCATTGGGGGGTGCCATCTTCTTAAGCTCAGCCTCAAGTTCGCGGTGATGATCACAAGGAACCTTGAACAGTCCCTTCTTAACCCCACCACCCTTTGTCAATGAAGGTGAATTCTTCACACAATCCTCAGTCTCCAACTGAATGTCAAACTCTGCAGCCTTCCTTAGACCCTTGCAATTGGGGTTCCCACACTTCCTTGTTGTGCAAGCCACGAGAACCCAAGTAGTCAATGCTGCAAAGGTAACACTGACACCAATAAACATGTAAATCCAAGGGGCAACAGAAGCCTCCTCTTCGACCAAATTCACAATCACAACACCAATTTTGACACTCTCACTGGCCACAATTTGAGCATAGGGGAACAACAAGAACCCAAAAGCCGCGATAACCGCTGCAAAAATCACGACGTCAACCACAGCCGACCGGGATCGCTGGCACGGTGGAGACGGGAGGAAATTGGGGGTTTTCCTGTGCCTCGATTTCGGATCGAGGGAATTTGCCATGGATTGGTCAACGGAGGAGTTGCAGAGGGAGACTGAGCTATGGAAATAGACCATTTCAATCACAAACCCAGAAACCCCCAAATTCAATCAAACCTGGATCAGAAACCACGTATTCAACAACGACCCACTTCGCCAAAAACAAAAAAGATGAGAACTTGGGAGTGATCCAGAGAATCGGAGATCCGGGGTGCGCCCCTAGATGGGATCCAAACGAGCAGATTTTTTAGGGTTTTTTTTTTCTTCAGGGAAATTGACAAATTGTGATTATGTATGTAATAATAATAAATAAGAGAAGGGAGAAATGGGAGTGTGAGAATTGAGATTATGAGGGTTTGGGGGGTTACAGAGAGCATGAGAAGAAGAAGAAGCATCACTGCTTCATTGTCTTTGTTGTTATGATCGCAATTCTACGAGATGGGTTTGTTTTGGTGATGCCACTTCTTTCTTTCTTGCAAGCACTTGGAGGGTCAAATCTCGAATGGTCAACGATGATAATGAATAATGGGGGAAGGGTAATTAGTACTAGCTACTAGCTTAGCTTGTTCGGATTTATGCAAAGGACACGCTTTTGTGTTCAACAGTTGTGTGCGTGCGTGCAAGAGGTATCATGGGCTACCTATATGGGCTTAGGAAAAGATTGCATTATACGTCCATGATTTTGTGGGGGCTATGGGCTTTCCTTTTGAGGTAATCCAATTATAAGATGTGCTTGGTTTGAGAAAGATAAAATCAAGATTGAGTTCTGCACTTTCATATGTGTATCATGTATCTCTCATTTTAGTTTGAAAATACTAAATTATCCTCAATGAATTAGAACCTTCTTTCCTAACCGCAACACTTCTCTCCTTGAGAAACCATTCAACCCGCCTAATCGTAACACCTTCCTCCTTGAGAAACCATTCAACTCGTGATGTACCTACCACCCGCGACAATAGCTCTCACGACAACTCATCTCCCTCTTGTGACAACTCTTGTTCTTCTCGTGACAACTCCTCCTTGTCTTGCACCACCTCCTTCCCCCGACACCCTTTTCACAACGCTGGTTGCGACTCTTGTTCATCTATCTTTCAGAATAAGTATTCCATAATAGTTAAAGAATAGCTTTTTAGAATAATTATTTTATAATAGTAAAAAATAGTTTTTGAAATAGGTATTCCATAACAATAAAAAAATAGTTTTCACCTTCTGAAATAGACATTACATAATAATAAAAAAATAACTTTTAGAATGTTTATTCCATAACATAAAAAATAATGGTTGAAAATAAAAAACATTTTTTGTATTTCTAGATAACCTATTCTAGAACTTAATTTATATTCTGGAATGGTAATTTCGTAAGGCTATTATATAGCTTTTGGAATTGTGTCTCCAGAATAATGGTTGAAAATAAAAATTAAAAAAAAAAACATTTTGAAAGACAAAACACCATGTTTTAGATTGTATTCTCACCTTCAATCACGACATGCAAAAGAAGGAAGAGGGGGAGGACGTTTTGTGACATCATGACTCGTGAGGAGGAGGTCGGAAGGTTGTCATGAAGAAGGTGAAGTTGTTGTTGTCGCGGCTAAAGGAGGTGTCATCGCGGGAGTAGTTCACACAAAGAGGAAGTGCTAAAGTTGGGAAAAGGGTAACCTGATATTTTCAAAAAAAAAAAAAAGGAGGGATGTAGGATACACATATGAGAGTGTAGGATTAAAATCCTCAAACATCATCACCCTTCCCTATTCAGATTCAAGCATACCTGAAAGTAAGATATCTTTATAGCCAAAAGTCATAAAACTAATTCTCAAAGTGTCAAGATCATCAAAGTTGATTTTGTCTCTCCTAACAAAATGTTTTTCATTTGCATAATCAAGGAATGAAACTCTTATTATCATGGTTAAGGAATTCAATTATTTATCAATTATGTCGGACCTTGTTGGTTTTTTAAAGTTTTATTGTTTTGATTTTTTAAGTCTTGAGTTACTTTGGTATGATGCATGATATTATTTTTAAAAAAAAAATAACATGTGGAGATTTTATAAGGCTAAAATTAAGTTCGTAAAAAATGGAAATTTTTTATTCACCAAGTCTTAAACTAATAAGAAAAGTTAGCAAAAGAAAATTTAGTTTGTTTGCTTTGAGATATGTTTTTCTAAACAAAAAAAATCAATTACTAAATGTAATAATTGATTATATTTGTTGCTCTTAAACCTTATATGAGAAAGATGTGTTTTCAACAATAATCAATTACAAACCTGAAATAATTGATTTTCAATACAACACGATTTTGGTAATAATCAATGATCATATAGAAATTATTGATTATTTTGTTCTTGAAACAAACTCACTTGATTCAAAAACACATTAATCGATCAACTTAAAATATAATAAATTACAATAGGTTTTGAATAAAAAAATAAACATGTTTCGTTCTCAAATCTATAAAAAAAAGTGAAACGGTATCCATGCAAAACAAGTGCTAGTTGCCTACTTGTCTTGGAAGATAAGTGCAAGCTCTCGACAACTTTGAGTCATTGACGCGATGCATGCTGAAAAGCTACTAAAAAGTAACAACTATTACGATCCAATGTGCTGGTTGAAACTACCATTTGGCACATAGATAGATAGATACCCAAACGTGTGTGTACATTTGGTTAGGCAAACAAAGAAACAAAACAGAAAAAGAGAACCAAAAAGGAAGAAAGAGAAAGATCTTTTTAAGACCACAAAGAAGCTTGTGGCTCAAATTGTAGGTAGCTTCTGATGTGGCACTCCTACCTGCTTCACCGGATCAACAACAAAACGCACAATCAACCACACTCTCACACAACGTGTCACACCCCTTTCTCTCTCTCTACACTTTCTCTCTCTCTCCAACACCACCTTTTATTTTTTTTTCCCCTTGAGACAAAAACAAAAGTAAAGAAAGAGGTTTATTTTTATTTGGGTCTTTTTTTATTAGCGAAAAAAGGAATAAAAGAAAAAGATAACGGAAATGTCGGAGGCAAAAGACCCGGCGATCAAGCTCTTCGGGAAGACGATCCCGGTGCCGGAGATTCTGCCGGGATCCAACGGAGCTCCGGCTTCGTCTTCCGGTGATGTTGTTGTTGATGACAGTGTTGACGCTTCTTCCACCAACTCTTCAAGGGAGTCTCATACCAACACAGATGCACAAGAGAAAGATTTTGATAAGGTATGATTTTGGGGTTTGAAAATTTTTTATTTTGAGTGTGACCGTTTATTTGAAATGTGAAAAGAATTAATGGGTTGGTTTTGGTTTGGCTCGGGCATTGAAGATTCCGTTGACTTGGTTTTTTGGCTGGTGTTGTAGTTTGTGAGGTTTTTTCGTGTTGTTCATTTTTTTACAAGGAGTTCAGTGTTTAATTGGGTATTTTTTTGGGGGCTGGTTTCAATCTTCTGGGGAGTTAGTGGATGGTTTGTTTCTAATTTACAATCCCCATTCAGTGGTTCAAGTGTTGTTTTTCACTTGTTGAAGCTTGATTTATTTTTTGGATCGGTTTGTTTTGTGTTTGAAACAAAAAAATGAGAGAAGTTTTGAAAAATGAAGGAGAAGAAGAAACAATTATTTGTTTTTCTGTGAGATAGGCATTTGGATTTGTTCTTCCGTTGTTTGGTTAGTCTGACACTGCCAGGTTCTGAGATTGCAATGTGGATTTAGCCTTAGTCTCGTGTCTGTGCTTTCAGTTTCCAGATTTGATAACCTTGTTAACTTCATGCTTTACAAACTTAATCTTTCCTTCTCTGCATCTTTGCGACAATAAATTATTCGTTTGTACTGGTTTTTGAAAATCAACGTTTTTTTCTATTTCATTCCTGATTTTTGAATTGGTTTTGCCAAATCCAGAAAGAGAAGAATTAAAAATATCCATGGTGTTATCATTAGTAAATTTCCTGCCATGGTTCCATCATGAGTGACTTCCCTATGTTTTTTCCTTTGATTTCCTTGTTTATTTCACTTTTTTATATCCACAGTTAACTTTTCCTTATTTGCAATTGATGTTCTACTCTGTCTTGTAAAAGGAGAACAACGAATTGCATCCGCGTGGTTTCAATACTATTCATTTATTTTTTTGCACAATTTTCCCCTTTGAGCATTTCAATTATACTCCTTTCTCTTGATTTGGGCCAGCAAGTGTGAGGTTGGCTAGGTGATAATATTTCCAACAACAACAAAGCCTTATCCCACTAGGTGAGATTGGCTACATGAATCACACAACGCCATTTGGAAATCTATCGTGAAATATCCATGTTTGATATAGCGGTGGGTTTTAAGCTGGCGGCCGAGGGCCTAACACAACCCTCCTCCTTAACCTGGGCTTTGGACTAGCTATGAAACATAGGCGGAGTTATGATAATATCTCCAACATCAATCATTTTTAGGAAAATTGAAATTAACATGTTTGCTTTGTGGATGAATGTGTCGAAAAGGGATTTTGGCAGTTGATTTTGCCCAGTGGATTCTATACAACCATTGCAAGAATGAAGCTTCGGTTAAATGTTGTGATATTTAGAATTTATTGCCAGTGCCATGACTCTGTAGTAGCTTCTCTGGTGTGTTCTTTGTGTAGTGCTGTTCTAAGTTGTTTTCCTCTAATGAAGTATCTTTTCATGTTGAGTAATCATTTGTGTATTTATCTAAGTTTTCAAAATTATTTTTTTTCAATATAAGAATCTGTAGAATAAGATTGTTTTAATTCTTAATGCTTATTTTGTTTAATGTGGAAGATGCTTTACTTGTAGAAGGCACAAATGTAAAACAGTCAATTCATGTTTGTGATTTTCATAATATGTAGTTTTTATACTGTATACTAAAAATTAGTGAATAGAAACATACTTAACGTAGGTTTTCTTGAATCCAGGACACATTGGGAGAAAAACCAACTGATGACAAGAAGGAAGATGGAGCCCCCGCCCAATCATCAGAAGAGGTCGCCAATCCAGATACTGCCTCTGGAACCTGTGAAGAATCCATCATCCAGTCCACCGAGAGGGAGGCTACTACATTGAAAACTACAAAGACTGAAGAAGAACAGGGCGAGACAAGTAATTCACAGGACAAGAACCTCAAAAAACCAGACAAAATACTACCTTGTCCTCGCTGTAATAGCATGGACACCAAGTTCTGCTATTATAATAATTACAATGTCAACCAACCCCGCCACTTCTGCAAGAATTGCCAGAGATACTGGACTGCTGGGGGGACCATGAGGAACGTTCCTGTAGGTGCTGGTCGCAGGAAGAACAAGAGCGTGGCTTCTCACTATCGCCAGATTACTGTTTCTGAAGCAGCCCTTCAGAATCCTAGAACGGACTTGCCAAATGGAGCATATCATCCTTCCTTGAAGTGCAATGGTACGGTCCTTACATTTGGAACTGATACACCCTTGTGTGAGTCAATGGCATCTGTTTTGAACCTTGCTGATAAAACCATGCACAATTACACAAGAAATGGATTTCATAAACCTGAGGAACTAAGAATTCCTGTTTCCCATGCCAGTGGAGAAAAAGGGGATGATCAATCTAATAAATCTTCGGTTACCTCCACAACATCTGTAGAAGGTGCAAGCACCAATAGACCCAAAGAACAGGTTATGCAGAATTGTCAGAGCTTTCCGTCACAGGTTCCCTACTTTCCTGGGACCCCTTGGCCCATCCCTTGGAATCCAGTGCAGTGGAGTTCTCCCGTACCACCGCCTGCTTTTTGTCCACCCGGATTTACCATGCCATTCTATCCTGCAACAGCTTATTGGGGTTGTGCTATGCCAGGCACGTGGAACATCCCATGGCTAGCGCAACCGTCATCACCAAATGGTGCAACACCTAACTCTGGCCCCAACTCCCCAACCTTGGGTAAACATTCAAGAGAAGACTACACATTCAAACCAAATGAGTCAGGTGGTGAGGATGGACACAGTAAAGAAAACAACAAAGAAAAGAGCCTGTGGGTTCCAAAAACTTTGAGGATTGATGACTCGGGAGAAGCGGCAAAAAGCTCTATATGGGCGACACTGGGGATTAAAAATGACAAGGCTGACTCAGTTCCTGGGGGAACACTCTTTAAAGCCTTCCCTTCAAAGCATGATGACAAAAACCATTCAATGCAATCCTCGCGGGTCTTGCTGGCCAATCCAGCAGCATTGTCTAGGTCACTTAACTTTCATGAGACCTCATAATCATGTAGCTTATAAATTTGTAATTGTGTTTTAGGTGCAGCAAACTGATTTGGCAGTGTTCAACCGGTCCTGAGGGAAACACAAGTTGTAAAGTCACATTGGTTCACTAGCTTTGTTTGTAAGAAGAGTTAGTTCTGTTGTCAGTCAACTGAAGAAAGAGCTGGATGGTTCTTCATGCATTTCCTTCTAAGGTGAAGGAGCATTCTTGTGTTTGCTGAGTATCTCCCTTGTCTTAGGTGTCATCTAGGCAATTTTACCCACTTCCCTTTCATTCAGATGGTTTTCTTAGTTCATGTACATAAATATATATAAGTTCATAGTGAGACATAGTGAGTTTGTTTTCCTAGACCTCGTATGTATATAAATAAGAATAAGAATGGAAGTTCAAATTGAACTTCTTTGTTCTGGTTTCTTTCTTTCAGAATGTAACCTTAATGCTTTTCATTGACTCATCCAGTTAGCCTTGCTTGTTTTATAATCTACATATTACTATCAATGAATGAGAGATTCGTTATTGTTGAGAATTTAAGTGTTACATATAGAAATTCACTTCATGTAGTAAAATGTTACTAACAGAAAAAGGGAAAAGAGAATATTTGCATGGCTGTCGGTCTTCATCTGGTCGTTAGAGAAAAATCCCTTTGAAAGAGTACTATGACTAAAGTTTTATGGGTCCAACCTCCTTTAAATGAAAGACAATATATCCCCAAAGGCATCCTCCATGAAGGGGCTTGAATCCTAACCCCACAACAAACCACAATGCCTTTATTTTTGAGGTCCAAAGGAATTGAATAATTTGTACTCAAGAGGGTGGGACACTCATCTTTCTCTCTCTCTAAACTCTAAAGTACTAATTCCTTATTGCAACTTCTTGGAAACAAACAAACAAAGTTGTTTGACATTTATTAGGGACGGTTGATTTTGCCATCCAAACAAAACAAAATGGAATAAAATGATTGTTCGAAATTTATTAATCCACCCCTATTCTATTTAATTTAAATTACTCCTCACTTGACATTTTTTATTTATTTACAAATTTAGATGCTTTAACCCACCCCCTTCAAGCTCACCTTAAAGGTACAGAACTCATCCTTCACCATGAGCAGAACATCCAATAATCAACATAACTAGATGACCACTCTTAATACTTTGCCACTAGGAATATAAAATATAGAGTCAATTTGAACAATTTCTTCAACAAATAATTAGGAGAAAAAACTGAATCAAAGAGGTAAAATAAATGAAGCAAGAAGGTGAAATAAATCAAACTTCTAGCAAGTTAAAATTAAACATATTCACCTCTAACTTCAGAAGCTTTTCTATCTAATTTCTTCACGATCAGCTACAAACTTACAAGGGTTTTCTGTAAGTTAGGAACCGATTACTTATCTCAATTGAACAGCACTCATAAGCTAAAAGTTAATCCAAACTAGGCCTAAATTTTCCATGGATAATGCCTTCTTAACTTTCTGTATAAGTACTTACAGAAGAAGAAAATAAGAGAAAAAACAAAATAAATTTATCTGAAAAGTTGATTTTAACTTAAGCATAAATTACTTGTAGCTTATGAAAGAAATTTATTTTATTTTTTCTTCTTTTGTAAGTGTTTATGAATAACCTTATCTAAGCATTCTGAGTAGTATTTGCTACCAATATACCAAGACCCTGTAATGCTTATGCGGAAACTTCTGCACCTAATGATTTTGACAGTATTGGTGACTTTCCATCTATTTATTAGGTTATTGTCAAGAAAAGTTCATGATTGCTAGTTATATCATGGCTTGAAACTCGTAGCAGTTTGGTGAGATTGTTAACTTGCAATCTGCTGAAATGTGAATTTCAAGCTTAAAGATTCCATCTATATATATGTCAACCATAGCAGGGTTTTGGGAGTTTGGCAATTGGAAAAAGTTTATATTACATAATAGCATGGTTGTTGATTTAATGGTATCTGTGTGACTAAAGAACTACTAAAGGAAGATATTGGAAAGATGATGACTTTTTATTTTCATGAATAAATACCGATTCAATGCATTCTTTGAAACCATAGTTGAAAAGATAATTAATTGTTGACGATCACACCATGAGGAAAAATGTCATGTATGTGAGTGCGTTCTTTTGGTTTTTCTAATGCATAGGCTGAAAAAAATTACTGCTATGTTATAATATTGTATTTTACATTGTTATTTATTTTTAAACTAGTATTAATTATAAACTAGTAGCACAAACAAAATATGTATTTTTATATAATTAAAATTTATAATAAATAAATATTTTTAAACACACACACTTGTATAGTATAATTTAAATCCGTAATCCATTATTATATTATAATTATAATATATAATTTTAATTTCAAACTTTATAAATTTTGTTTATTCAAATTTCTATTATATTCTTTTACTAACATTAAAAACTAAAGGAAATGCTGTATTGTTAAAAAGAATTAGAGAGAATAAATTTTTATAAAATTAGAAAATAAAGGCAAGGTTTTACAGTGTTAAAAATTAAAATGATATTTCTTATAATTTTAAGTACTAATTAAATTAGAGACTTATTTCTGTAATGATGTTTAGACTATTATCACCCTTCTCGCATTATGACATGAGCTTTTCATTTAAAAAAAATGAAAACTATGAAAAACACATAGTTTAATAGAAAAGTTCATGGGCTCCTGACCAGTGGCTACCGTTGCATTTAAAGAATATATATATATGTTATGGTAACTTGCGTCTTTTTAATTTTTTTGTAAAGTCATTTAAAAATAATTATTTCTTCGGAAGGCAACCATTCACTCTGTTTAGACTTTTTTATTTTTTGATGTATTATTACTTTGTCTACACTTTTCATCTGTATTAAAAATATCGATACATATAACATTTCTATGAATTAATATTTATCTATTTGCCTTGGATTTTCTTTTCATTTTTTTTTCCTAAATTGAGGGTCACTGATTGTGACTCGGGTGGGGCTATATGTGACATGTAATTGTGCAAAGATTGGGCTGAAGTATGGTTAATGACTGAGTGATATCTGCCAAACAACACAGAATTTGGTCCACTATCAAATTTGATTGAACATGAACCACTAGACAGTGGTAATTAATGAAGATAAATTATTTGGCCGGCAGTTTCCAACTTTTGGGACCAAACAAATCTTTCTCTTTTTCTCCTTCTTGTCTTTATTTCTTTAAAGGGAAATGCATAATTTATAGTTTCATTATTTTTTAAATATTTTTTATGGCTGTATAAATTTTTACATCAGTTTCACAAATAAAAAATAAAAGAATTTTATATAAAATTTTACCAAATAAAAAAGTATTATAAAAATATCGAATATTTATATTAGTGATATTTCTTGTCTAGTATTTCTTTTTCTTGCTTGTAACTTGTAAGAGATTTCTCCTTTGCATCACATGCTCATTGTTTATGCCAAATCTCAATTTTATTTTTTCTAATAACCTTTATATACTTAATATTGGTATAATATAACTCTTCGAATAGCTTTTAACGTCAAATTGATTATTTAATATATATTTTTTAACAACTAGTGATACTTGCTGTAAAAAAAAAAACAGCACAACTTGTCCTTTTCAAAAGATCGGCCCAATGTTTTAATAGTTGACCATTTTTTATGTTAAAAATTCAAAACTTAAATTTTATTAAAACTGAGTGAAATATATGTATATAAAATGATAACATTATTAGACTGTGTACTTTTAATTATTTAAAGATAAATACTAAAGAAATGAAAAGAATGAAGAATAGGTACGAGAAAAATAAGGTAGTGTATAGAAAGTGAATCCCACTTCATCCAAAATGTGAAGGCCATATCCCATGTCCCCATATTTTATAGTAACTTTCGTTAGTGGAAGAGCCTCTTTAATTTATTACCTACCAAAAGTAGCCCATTCTTATGAGTTAATTTATGCAAATCTCTATTAGTTTTAATTGCTTTAAGGATTCGAAACCCAACTAAAATACTAATAAGAGTATATTTATTTATTTAAAAAGACTGACAAAGGGAACTAACTTTTAAAAATTCTCCAAAGTGGTCTAATTCGAATCATAGTATGTGGTGCGAGATCCAAGCACGGGTGTAGCCAGTAGGGTTCAAATGCCATGGACCATAGTGTGGTGAACATTTGACACCGTGGCATGTCTCTTTTACTTGAGTTGTTCATTAAATACATGTATTAATCGAATACTAAAAATTAATGTCATTGAATCACTTAAGATACTTATTTAAGGGTTAGTGATCTAAAATAATAGTTGAACCGTACTACTAAATTTACTAAAGAAACATAATATAATAATTTTATAATAGTAAAAATAAAAAAAAAACTTTATAATGCAAAAGTACAAATAAAATATATCAATTTTAAATTTAAGTTTTGATAATATATTATGTTTATTAGTAAGAATTAGTTCACATCTACAAATAATAAATATCTTAAATCAATATTTTCTTTTTAGAAAGCAAATCAAAACAAAGTGATATTAAACATTTTCATTGATTTATTATGCACTATTTTGTGTTATTTTTACCGGTTTTTGTTTTTGACCAATTTGATTTATTATGCACTTTAGATCATTATCATGCATGCTAAAGTTAGATCTGTCTTTGTGAGGATATGAATGATTATAACAAGCCACGTGAATGGTGTAATTGTTAAAAGCAGGAATTTCAAACGGCCACAATTATTGTACCTTGGTTAGTTATCATTAAGTTTTTATGATAAATATTTTCTTATTTTTTCTTTTCCAAATTTGTAGTCTTATTATCTTGCTTCTTGACCATAGTTTTCAATTCTCAAGTAACTTGATATTTGAAAGTTTTGAACTTATTACTGTTGGGTTGACATCTTTTTAATTTATCCAAACTCAATTTCTTTTAGGTCTATCAAATTTGTGTTATGAGGGTTGATAGGAAAAGCACAGTGCACACGGTAAGAGTAACTAACTAACCAAAGAAGCACACTTGCGTAACTCTGAAGTATCGTTGGATCTGAGTCTAAGCTTAACTCATAGTCGGTTACGAAAATTATTGCTGCCTTCAGAATATGACGCTGATTTATATATACCCATTCCACACTCACCTTTTCTTTTCGCTCTTTTTCAATACCCTTAAACTCTCTCTTCCTTCCTTCTCCATAACTCACACCATTTCTGCATACATACACCCACCATTACCAATTCCTTCCATAAAAGCTTCCAAAAAAATAAATGGGTCACTCATCACGTTTTCTCGTGCTGCTTCTTCTTACCTCCCTCCTCTTTCTCTCTTTTGATTATGGTATTTATGGTTTCTCTAACTAACTCTCTACTGGTGTTGCCACATGCATGAACTTACCATCTTTTAAGTTTTTCTTTTTTCGTTTGGTTTTGTCTTTTGTTTGATTCCTCCTTGTTGTGATGTTCATGTTCTTACCTTTTGTCAATTTTAAGGATTCGGTAGGGTGGCACTGATAGAGACTCAGCAGGTACAAACTATATTCTTTTATCAGCGCTTTGTTTTTTACTTTCTTTTTTTTTCTACTTTTTCTTTCTTTTTACCCATTATACGAAATTATCAATACAAAAATAAATTAGCAAGTAATAATAAGTTGATTAACTGACACATGCACAAGATTGTTCTAGTTTAATTAGTAATTTTAGTTTTAAACTCAGAATATGCCATAAAACTTTATCGCGTGGTAATTGGCCTTATGAGTCTTATCAAGTTATCAAGTTATACCTTCTCCCCACTAAAATTGAAAAAAAAAAAATAGTCTGTTCTACTTGGTTTGAGTGACATTGTTTCTTGTGGACTATACCTGTAGTCTATATATATATATATAAAGAGAGAAATTAAAATATAGTTTTGTTTTGGGCTTATGGGGAAAAATATTAACTAGGAAACTGTGTTTTTCCTGCAGGATTTTCCCATTCTCACGGTTGTAAAGTATGACATGGCCGATTATTCTGATCCACAGCCAAATACCAATCCCAAGAATGGGTATGTTTTGAGCCCTCCTTCGTCTCCAACTCCAACTCATCCTCCAAGTCCTTAAATGGAAGCTCACGATTAGACTTTCACCACTTGTTTGTGTCTTTCTGAACGGTTTTGTAACTGGAGTGTGTGATCGCTTTTAGTTTGACACGGGATTCATAGAAATAGGATTATGGTAACTGTGTTGCTGTTAATTTGTATCCTTCTATAGTTTTTCATGTGTTTTCAGAATGCAAATTGTGAATTGTGCTAATAAATAAAGTGTTTGGTTACTTTGCACATCCAATATTTCACTAGTATCGACATATGCATATATGGGAGAATGGAATACAAATAATTCATGATATGCCGCTGGTTGATTTGGCTTCAATTCACAAAATTGAACTTTAATTTGTGTTTTCACTACCTTTTTTTTATTACAAAAAGCCTAGAATAAAGAGACATTTCTATTACTACTAGGCAAGGTAATAATGACATTTTTTTAAGTAATCTTGTGCGGAATATTTATCATTATTTATCATTGTTAATGACTTATTTCTTTCAAATAATCTGATTGATTATTTTTAATGAAAATTTTAATTTTAATTATATTTTTTATTCACAAATTGAGTTCAATACCCATCAAACAAAAAAACATGATGATGTGATATAAACAATACGAATTCGTATCAAATTTTTAATCATTTGTGTCAATCTTTATTCACAAATTTATAGTATACAGTCGGAACAAACATATAAAATTTGAGTGATGGGTAAATGCAAGGAAGGTGTTATCCGCATCTTCCTGCATGGATCAATTATCAGTTTTTGCCAACTTATATTGAGTATAATAATAATAAAATGAAAAGGAACACATGGAACCCTTTCTTCCATGAATTATCTGAATGACTAAAAGACATATACATCAATAGTTGACTTGCTAGTTAGATTGTCTCTATCGATGCATGATTAGCTAAATTTTAAGTAAACCAAAGTGTTGTTAATTATCTTCACGTGCAATCTGGGGTACCGTGAGCATATATATCTAATAAGATAAAGTCAAATTTCTCCTTCCTCTTCTCATGTGATTTATTTATAACATCCTTGTGTTATTATATATTTATACACTAAAATAAGAATCTTATAAGAAGATAGCTACCTCTGCCAAGCCCCCAAGGAAGTGATTCATTAGTGGGGGTGGGGGGACAAACAATAGCGTCGGTGTTATTTTCTTCTCTTCACTTGCCAAATAAAATTTGACATAATAATTGCTGTTATTTTTATGTAAAAAAAAAAGCTGCTATTTTCAAATTAGTTTGTTGTTTAGAATTTGGTGAGATGATTTAGTCAACCAAATTTTTTTGGGACGATGTATTATTCAGTCTTTGAATTTTAACAGGGTAATTGAAAATATCAAACAGAGACCCATTTTATAGCTTCGACTAATACTTTCAGTTAATGATCGATGTGATGATATGCTTGTCTTGTTAAATATCTGTTTTGGGGAATTAATAATTTATGATGACTTATTTTCTTACTTTAAAATAACACTTCTGATATAAAAAAAAAACATTTAAATGTTCCATTAAATTTAGTTCAATGTCGAATATGAGATAGACAAATGGTTACCTTGGTTGAAGGATGATGACAAATTTGGTTACGGTCAAATTATCATGTGATTATGGACTCTCTTTTTTTGTTACATAATGGAATTTGGCAAAGGGATAGGCGTAACTATCTTTTATGAGTTTATAACAATTTTTATAGTCTGAAAATCCGTAATAACTACTTATACTAATTCCAACTTTCTGAGTCTTCATTATTGTTTGAGTGAAGCATATATTTTCATTAGTATTAAAATTGATAATAAATGCTCAAATATTTATTAGCATTATAATAAATATTTGAAAGCTCATTAACTCCAAAAATAAATATCTTTAACTCGTTATAATAGCATCTTCTTCCAACGAAAAAAAAATGGTATAGTTGAAATTCCAGTTTGTTTGGTTTTCAATTTCTTTCAATTTATGTAGCTATTAGGGCTCAATTGTTTGATAGCTGGAAAAGAGAAAATAGAGTTTCCTCAAAACAAAATAGTTCTGCTTCTATTGATTGTATCTCGTAATTTAAGCATAGAAGAATCTCAACCATTGTTGTTTAAGAAATTGTGTTGGGAAGGATGGAGAATATTTTATAGTGGGGACAAAAAAATAGTAGCTTATAGTATTTTCAAAGAAAAGATATGAATTTGAAGTTTTTATAAAACAGATAGGTTATGCTTGACAAGATTAGTTGGAAAGTTGAAAAGTTAGTTGGTAGCTGAAAGTTAAAAAATTAACTTATTAAATTATAAGTGTTTAGTAAAATTAATTGTTGAAATAGTTAAAAATTATAAAATGATAAAAAATGATAAAATAATATTTTATTTAAGAAAGATAAAAAAATGAATAAATATATCAAAAATAAAAGTGAAAGAAAATATAAAAATTAAAAGTTAGAAGTTAATTTTTTAAAAAATGATAAAAACTATTGAAAAATTACTAAAAAACTTATGTACTAAATATAACCATAATCTCATGATAAAAAGATTCAAATTATTTAAGCTTCTAAAAATTAGAATGGAGAACCAACAATGATTTACAGAGTGATGATAATGATATGATAGTGACTTTCCATTCTCTATATAAGACTCAAAGATGAGAGACAATCTTTTATTAGTTTAAACTATTTTGCTAATGAAAAAAAAAGTACTAAAATTGACTATGTGAACCAACCAATAAATACATCACCACTTACTGTACCTATTTTTGTCTAACAAAACAAGACCTACCTAATTGGTTACTGTGCTGTTGGAACTTGGATGTCTCTAAGATTGGCCCAAAATATGGAGGTGCAGAAAATTTCACTATCGTCTAAGCTTTGCAACCCGCATCGCATGAATAATGGCCCACAACTTAGTTTGCGCATATCCTACCAAGAAGTTACCATGGTGATCACAAAAGAAAACAATATCAGAAAACTATTAACTAATATATACAAAATTTAAAATAAAGCATTGTTTCCTCAAAATTGAGCCTCTCATCTTATCATTTTCCCTCTTAATTAACCACTCTATTTATCTATTAGTTCTTTTTTAAAAAAATATTTCTATTAATCTATTAACTCTAAGAACTTGTTACACTTTTAATTGTTCGCAAATTTCAATTCAAAATAATATCGAAGTAGCTTTTTCCTTACCTCTTAGTTTTCACCTTTTTTTTCTGGCCCTTTTCATTAGCATACTAACATTATTGTATTTGAGAATAAGTGAACGATTGATCAAATATCGATGGATTTATATTCTTTCAGAATTTTCACAAAACAACAACGAAAAAAAAATCCTCTTTTAGAACTGAAATTCATAAAATAAACTATTAAAAGTATGAAATCAAACACTAATTGGCATACTCAATTACTTAAGAATTTTTTATTCTTTTTTAAATGCATATATAATTTGTAAAATAAAGTAATTCAAGTGTTAATTAATACTTTAGTTTGAAGAAGGTGTCAAAAGAATAAGAAACTCTAGTTCTATTGATTGAGCAAGCCGAAGACCTCTGAGTGTTATAATTTTCTCCTTATCATGTTCAATTTCTATGGATAAAAAATGTGTCAAAAGCAAAATTCACAAAATTTTAACTAAAATCAACAATATTTTTTAAAATAAGTTTAATAAGTTGGCTTTATATTGATTTGAGATGAAGTGTTACTGCATCTCAAAATATTCTAAAGATAGCTTAAAATAAAATTATACTAATTCTAATAAATTATCTGTAATGAAATCTCATGTTAAAAAAATTTATTTTATATCCAAATACTAGTTCAGCTACTCTTGGATATTATAGGAAAAATTACTATTTCTCATTTGTTGTAATTAATAATATAGTCTCTAACCTTTCACATACGCACTCGAAGTCAATAAGGTTGGTTCAACTAACACATGAAGAATTTGCATAATTAATTTGGGTGCTCCTAACCTCCATGCATGTACTATGACAACAAAAGTCAAAAGATGTCCCTTTGTCACTATTGTACCAAGTTATCTTCTTGGCATGTGTTTTGCACAAGCTAAGAAAACTTGGGTTGGAAAAGATAAAGGCAACAGAAAAGTTTCTACACATTTCAGTTTCTTGGAAATTGATATGAGCAGAGGTAAGGCGCACACACAATTCCTTGTTTCGAGGACAAGGTTCCTCCTATAAGAAATGAAAAAATTGGGAATAAAACTTTGTGTGCTTTTCATTCCTCTTGGCGCTATCTTCTTCTTCAGGTTTCATAATCTGGTAAATTGCTAACATAAATTCATTGCACTAATATGAGAATCTTCCAATACCAACGTCAAATAAACGATGGAATTTTAATTAGCAGCTACTATTGTTTCACACTGACAAATTAAGAGACAAGTTACCTATGATTCAAGATAAACTCAAGTGTTATTGGACATTGGATTTCTCGTTCCCATTGCGGAAGGAAAAGTGTAAAAAGGTTACATGCATGGTCTTTGGTCTTCCAATTTCCTTTCAGCTTCTCCCAATATTCTAACCTTTTGGTAAAAGTAAACGCACTCATTTAATTTCATAGAAACTTAGAAAGTGCCTTCCATCGATTAGTTCCTTAGAAAACTTCCAACACGAAAATGGTGTTTAATATTGGAGAAACTACGCGCGGAGGCACATATTCTAAAAACTGGTTTCACAACTTTTCTTTCTTTTAAAATACACATCTCTTTCTCTCCAATTTACCAAATTTGACACACTAATAAAAAAGAAATGGTCTGACTTTTTTTTTTTTTTAGTCTCTTGTCTAAAACTTGGTGGCAATAAGAGAAAGAACATGATATAAAATTGGAAGAGTTATGGAATAATAAATAGATGAGAAGATAGCATGAAACATTGAACACCAATTTTCATTGACCTAACAATTAATAAATGTAAAGACACATAAAAATCACTTAAGGAGAATCAATAAAATCCTTTAAATATAGTGACGTATGTCAGTTGGCGTCTACAAGGACTCAAGATATAGCCGAAATGGCAGATTCACACTGCACCGTTCAAAAGCTACAATATCATTAAAAAACAATAGCTATAAATAAAATGTTATTAAAATATACAGGTAAAGTTAGGAAAACATCACATTAATTTATTCACATATTATAGTTTTTACACCGTTATCGAACAACAAATTATTGCATACAATAAATTTGTTTACTTTTATATCGATTATTTAAAAGTCATCAATTAGATTGATAATTTAAAAATTTTCATACTGATAATGCTTGATAATAAAATTTATTAAAAAATCATATGTATTATAATATTATTTTACAAATGGTAAAAAAATATGTAATATATTATTAACATCCAATAAGTGGAAATATGATACATACCATAATGTTAGGCAAACTAGTGCTCACTCACTTCTTGGAAACTACTCTAAATTTTTGTCTGTTTGCATATTTTTCCTTTGACCAAAAAACCTGCCAGAAAGTCTTGCGGGAAATACATTTATAGTAGACACAAAACGAAATCATAAAAAGACAAAGAAAAAGCAGGCCAGCAACCTGACACACACACCTCTCTCTCAAACGACCACATCAACCTTTAGAAAATATCCATATAAGTTGGAATAAGGAAACAGAGAAATTTCCTATGATGTTGTCAAGAAATGACCATAGTTATATTCTAGCACTTTCTTTCCATTTCCAACTATCTCCAAATGAACTTGTCAAGCAACTTCCTTCATCTTTCTAAGCTGACCCTCCTGGCTGCTTCAATTTTCCAAATTCAAAAATTGTATAAAAGACCCTCCAAATCCCCTCAAACAACAACATTTCTCATCTTCATAGGCTAAATAACAATAACAACTTAACAAATTTTATTTCACCCCCTTAATATTTGCACATATCTGCAGCCATGGTTATTCTTAGAGAAATTGACTTCCTTATTTCTGAGGGGAAGGCATCACAGAATGATGGCAACTCAACTTCTCCCTTGTTAGGTTTGGTGGACCTTTCCTTGTACTATACATGTTTCTACAAACTCCAGAGTTTTTTCGTAAGTTTCTGGGTTTTTCTTCTGTGCCAACTTTTTTCTAATGACTCAAGGGTGAGGGGAGAGGAGCAGGTATCAAAGCCTGAGGAGTTTAGCCACCAAGAGAATGAGTCAAAGAGAAGCTTAGATAGTGAGAATTATCTTGAGACGGATGAGGTCACAATGGTGATGGCAAAACTTGGATTTTTTTGCAGCTCAGAAAGTGAGGAACTTCAGGAGAAGTATGGTTCCAAGGAGCTTTCTAAACTGTTTGAGGAGCAGGAGCCAAGTTTGGAGGAGGTGAAGCAGGCTTTTGATGTTTTTGATGAGAACAAAGATGGCTTTATTGATGCTAAGGAGTTGCAGAGAGTTCTTTGCATTTTGGGATTGAAGGAAGCAGCAGAACTTGAGAACTGCAACAAGATGATCAGGATCTTTGATACAAATCAGGATGGAAGAATTGATTTCATTGAATTTGTAAAAATTATGGAAAATCGCTTCTGCTGATTTGTCTCTTTTATTATCTACATAATAATGAGTTAGTTTAATATGTTCTCTGAGCTCTTGCTTCTTCATAATTTTATGATCAATATTAGAATCTAACATACTGAAGAATAAGTACATTGGAAAGTTGTAATTGTCGACAGCCATAAAAAACTCTGATTGGAATGCTTTCTATGAGCTTAAAATCCATTAATAGAAAATAGCAAAGAAAAATATATATAAAGATGAAGAAAGTTCGGAAGAAACATTGAAAAGACAGTACTATGAGATGAACAAATTTCTTCTAAAAGTCAAAACTCATAAAGTGCTGAATAAAAGAATGAAGCTATCTATTTTGTAGTCCCTTTGCAATTAAGACCATAATGAGCTCCTAAGGACTCCAGGTAAAGATAAATTATTGCTGAAAGGATGCAAGAAAGGTAATAATATACAAATTCTACATAGATTTTGCATTGGATGTGTAGTACCCATTATAGTACTACTTTTGGATTTAGAAACTTATGTTGCCCTTTGAAACTGATTCTTTAAGTGAGAAGTGCTTACCAATTTTTCTCATTACAATCCTAGACTATCATTGATTCATTGTCAACATAAAAATATAAGAGCACAAAAAAGGAGCAGATTCAAAAAGAACATGTGCAACTTGAGGATAACTTGAATAAGTTACAAATTCACCCACCTCAACTACTTGAGCTAAGTAATTGACTTGCAGTCAACAAAGCTATATCATCTCTTGTATTGAAATGTTGCATAAATATGTTTTACAAAAGTTCCCTCAGGAAGCTAGGTGGGACTGGGTTACAATATTCATAGCTGCACTACTATAATATTTCGTGTAAGTTTCCAACTTTGGTTCCTGTAAATCATTCTAAATTCCACTCCTGGAAATCATTCTAAATCTGTAAATCTTTGCATCAATGCAATATGAATATTTGTTCACCTAGAAAGCAGTTAATTTTCATGCTATCAATAACATAAGTGGAATTTATTTCAAGAAACTCATGGCCCACATGAAGAGACCCTTGGAAATTTCTTGGCCTCTTTTTGCTTTAAGGGATTATCTTGTTTCAACATCAAAGGCCTCTCTGCAAGCTCTTACAATTTGGAGATTGCCATACATTCTACAAACCCAACTGAAGACCCCCAAAACTGATTAGTCTGGCTTGATTAGAATTGATTCAGTGAAACTCTTCGTGTCATTCAATCAACCAGCATCACCAAACAGTTAAAATTGTTCTAGCCCTGTAACAAAATTATGAATGTTAGCTATGAAACTACTTCACTCAAATTCATGTTCAACCTGTTCAGTTGGCTGGAAGGTGAACACCCACACACACTCAACTCTAGCTGTATCAGTTAAAAATGCCAAAACCAAGATATTGATAAAAGCACAATACTCAAGTAATTACTTTTGCAGGTCTTTAAGATTGGATAATCATTAAACAAGAAACAGCAGAAATATTCTGAATTCATAATTAATCAGCCAGTGAAAGAGGAAATTACTTGTATACAATGACTTTACTTGCATTCAAACCAAGGAAAACATTATGGTTTTTTAATGTGCAAAAATAAGTGGGCAAACCAAGGAAATTACTACAATGACTTTTCCTTCCTAAACCCTTAAATCTAAATGAAATAAAATATCAGAAATTTAATAGAAACAAGAATCTAGAAGAGGGTTAGTTATAATAAAGAAATCTCAATTGGTGTCTAGCCTTATAAGACAGAAAAAGAAGACCACCATAAGATAGCAGAAGCTCACCAACATCTCTAAGGGAATTCCATATCATTTGAAGAGGTAAAACTTTTCTGTGATCTCATCCTAATCCAGTCAGCTTGAAATATCAGTTATGTGTTGTTTAAAGATATCCCAGAACAGCAGTTGGTATAGTTGTTCCTGAGTCATGAACAAAAATCCATTTTAGTTGTTAACCATTCCATAAGACCAAAGCTAACTATGCGGAGCCACCAATGGAATTCATGTAAAAATTATTTAAGTTTTAAGCTATGTATACAAAAAGCAAAGAACAAACATATTTGAAAAACTGCAGAGAAATCTGAGTTCTTACCTGTCAATCCTTTCAGATCACATACCTCTAAGTTCAATATTGAAAGATACAAGTTTTCTATATGATCAGTAACTTATTTTACGGCAAATGAAATGGAATCGATTTCAAGAGTTATCCGTGTTTAATGAACATTGTGTCAGACCATACTTGATATCTTTAAACTGCTGTGTATGCTAATGTGGTGTAGAACCTACAATATTCACTTCAAACAACTATGACTGTAAAATTTATGGAAATGCTACCAATGGTCTAGACAAGTACAGGATCCATCTCGAAAATGATGAAAACGGTTAGCATCTCTGACAATTATCAGCCTGTTAGTGACTTTTGATATTAGTTTTACTGCAGTGTGGCAATCATCACACATCCGAAGGTTTTTTATTATACGAATGGGTGCTGGCGAAGGTATTTTCATAAGGCCATATGCTAAGGCCAGCTTCTCACTGTGATAACTAAGATAACCTTCTTTTTGCTCATCTTCCACATCATGCAGCACAGAGGCAATATTTGGCACATATCCCAGTGGTTTAATCAATGCCAACAATTGTTGGACCTTCTTATAAATTTGAATAGATTCTGGATGATTGCTTCCTTCTGAAAGAAAAACATGGATATCATTTCTTATATCCAGCCAACTTGCTCCAGGTTCCTTCTTAATGTTTCTTTCCCTCATCAGTTTCCGAATTGTCACAACTCCATCCCACCTTCTTGCCTTGGCATACATATTTGACAACAATGTATATGTCCCTACATCATGAGGATCCATCTGTAAGACAGATTCTGCAATTCGTCTTCCCAAATCATAATTTCGATGAACATGGCATGCATTAAGCAAAGTTCGCCAGGCAACAACATCCCACTTCACCTGAGTTGTCTTCATGAAGTTCTCAGCTTCATCAAGCAAACCAGCCCTGCTCAAAAGTGCAACCATACAGGTGTAGTGCTCCAATCCTGGCTCAATCTTAAAATTTCTCATTAGATGATTCAAATAGTAAAACCCTTCTTTTACAAGACCCAAGTGAGAATAAGCAGAAAGAACCCCGATAAAGGTTACATAATTTGGACATTCTTCAGCAGAGACCATGTCTTGGAACACTTGTAAAGCCTGTTTACCAAGCCCATGATGGGAATACCCACATATCATGGCATTCCAAGTGATAATATCTCGATATATCATATCTGTGAACACATTATATGAAGAATCAATGCTGCCGCTCTTGGAATACATATTTATCAGAGCATTCCTTACAATGACATGATTCTTAAAGCCTAACTTCTCAACCCTAGCATGTAATAGATCACCATGTCTAAGTGCTGCTATACCTGCACATGCATTAAGCAAAACTGCAAAAGTGTACTCATTGGGCAAGGTACCTTCTCGATCCATACATGTAAACAGATTCAAACTCTCCTCAAAGTATCCATTTTGCAAGTACGCAGTCATGAGGGCTGTCCACACAACCACATTCCTGTTTTGCAAGCCGTCAAAAACATTCCTTGCATTCAAAACTTCACCACATTTCCCATACATGTCTATCAGCATGCTACCAACAAACTCATCAAACATCAAACCACCTCTCAACAACCGGGCATGGACTCGCAAACCCAATTGCAAATCTCTAATCTGAGCACAAAGCCCCATGACACCGACATATGTAACATGATCCCATGCCACACATTCATCCACCATCCTCCTCAAAACTTCCACAGCCTCTTCCCCACGCCCAGATTCCACAAGTGCATTCAAGACTGAGTTATAAGAAAAGATATCATTGACATGCTCACCAGGCACTGTATCCAAAACCTGCAAGGCTAACTCCACATGAGAGCACCTTGAGTACATGTGAACAAGCGCACTCTTCACATACTGATGACACACCAACCCAAACTTGAACAAAAGTCCATGACACTGCATCCCTTCCTTGACTCTCCCACCATGAGAACAAGCAGAAAGAGCAGTGGTGAACACATACTCATTGGGGCATGCATTTTGCAATGAAACCATGTTTTTGAAGAGCACAAGGACTTCCAAGTGGTTCCCACCATGCAGATACCCTGCCATCAAAACATTCCAAGAAACCACATTTCTAAGGGGCATTGCATCAAACAGGTTTCGAGCAAGACCTAGTTGGCCACATTTGACATACAGATGGACGAGGGAGTTGAGGTGACTGATGTGAGAGTGGTTTGATGTTTGGTTGCGGATCAGAAACTGGGCATGCATGGCTTTGCCAAAGGGAAGCCATTTGACATCAGCACAGAGTTTCAAAAGCTTACCAAGCTCTTCAAGGGATGGCAGGTACCTTGAAAACACACACACCATTGGCAGCAGCACTTTGTGTTCATTCAATTATCAAATTAACGAATAAAATCACAAATCAACACACACAGTTGCAGGTTTGATTGCAAATTTTATGTTGTCTATTGGTTTACATGGTTTTTGCGCTCCTCCACGTTATTTGTTGCATTGCATGGCATATCCCCAGTTCTTTTTATTTATTTATTTTTTTCAATACACCAAAACGACGTCGTTTTAAATTGGAAAAAAAAAAAAAACCCAAAAACTCTGAACCCTCGTCCTCTCCTATTTTCTGTGTGAAGTGTGAACTCAAAAAACCCTCACCGGCTCAAGCATCAAAGAGGCACCGTCGCGAACCCCTGACTCCCTTAGGTTCCTTACATTCCTAATTTTGTTTGATTTTTAGAATGCTTGCTGTTTACTGCAGCTGTTCTGTTTAGTGTTTGATTATTAATTCCTAGCTGTTTTGTGTTTGATCATTTAGTATATCAATAACATGATTACCAAAAAAACACAGCATTTAGCTCAAGTTTTTTTTTTTTTGTGGTGAATTTAGCTCTGTAAGGTGAGTGAGACAGATACACTGTAAAAATAAAATTATAATAATTACATTAATTGGGAATTAGCAGTTGAGCTTTTTATAATTGTAGTTTCATGTGTATGTATTTACTATTTAATAACAATTTCAACCGCCGTTATAAAACACCTTCTCACTCACGTTTCCATTGATTCTCAATTTAACATTGTCGCCACTCAATAGTTTTGCTCTGAGATTTTTGGATGTTTTAGTTACTCACACAACCTGTTTGATTAAATGTGTCTTTAACTGGTTGTCTTGCTGTGTTACTTACTTCAACATTCTGGATTCATTCAAACTGCTTTGGAATGGATTTTGATCAGCTAATCGAAATTGAGTGTGCTTTCTTCAATCAGCTTTGGTATTCTTTTGTTTTGGCATGCCTCATTCTCATTCTTTTCTAATTATCTTTCACTTTGTCTTTTTGTTTCTTAATGTCCTCATTTTCTGTTCTAAATTCTTATTTATTCTTCAATTGAAACTTGAAAAGTTAGCATTTATGCCGTAAGTTATTATTGTTATTGTTGTTGTTGTTGGTTTAAGATGAACGAGAAATAAGTCTGAGAAGATGCTCATTTTATCTTTTTAACTTTTAATTATAGCTGACCTCTTTGTCATTTATGAATGTCTTCAATTTCATTCAATTACAGAATCAAAGCACATGATAATGGCTGTGTTGGGTAAGGTAAAAGAAGCTGGACTTCCATTGATGAAGCTGGTGAAGTTGAGAGGGATGCCTATTTTGCAGCAATTGCATTTAGAGGAACGGCTGCTTCGAACCAGTTCAGATAATTGGTGCCTTATTAACGATGGAACCAGTTCCCCTGCCATTGTAATGGGTTTGTCTGGGTACTTTTTTATACCTTTAGAGGTTCCTCTTCTTCAGAATCATATCTGATTTACTAGTATTTGTATACAACATCCCCCCCCCCCCCCCAAAATTTGTTTCACATGAATATCTATTAGTCTACATGGAGTCTAATAATCTGATGCACCTGTGAAAATTGAGAAGTTTATTCATTGAAAATAGTCCTAGTTGAGTATAATTGTTGATTTCTGCCCTATTGGCTATAGTCTAATTCTTTTTTGTACCATACTAATGTCTAAATAGGGTATCAAATCACTAATGGCTAGTTTGTGGAGTTACTTAATTCAAATTTTTTAGGGAATGTCCTAGTGTTTGGCTTACTTAAAACACAACACATTCAGCAATACTCTTCGAAATTTTTAGGAGCAGTTAATGTTGATTAGTTTGGTTCAAACTAAAAATTTCCACTAATCTTGACCATTTTCCCAAAATCATGTTTGTTCAATTTTCAAGACACCACGGGCAGTGGTGATGGTGATGCAGGCAGCATTTTAGGTTGTAAGTGTGGTGGTGATGCAGTGGAGGTATGAGAATGATGGGAGTGCAGTGCAGTGATTGTAGGTTGGTGACAACATTGGTGTTCACAGTGTGGAGGTGGAGGTAGTTAGTGTTGAGATGCAGCCTCAGGAGGGTGATGACAATGAGTAGAGCATGAGAAGGTTTGGAAAAAACAGAGAGGGGGTAATGTTGTGTGTTACTTGTTAAAATCATTCACGCATTATGGGAATTTAAGTTCTCTTCTCCTCCATGAGAATGGTTTTCATTGATCTTGTGGGAATGTTGCATTCCCAGATATGAAAAATACTTCAGATTGTTTTAATAACACTAGTATCTAGCAAATGAATGTTAAATTCTAGAGGTCAATTATTGATTTGCTTTATTTTTGTAATGCCTCCTTCAATCCTCTCTCTCTCTACCTCAATAACAATAACCAAAGGAAAAAAAAATGTAATTTCAATGTGAATATTTACATAGGAAACTTTCAGAACTCGTTGAAGCCAAGCCTGTGTTGCAAGATCGTATATCCATCATCAGAAGGTTTACTGGGGGAGGAACTGTTGTTGTAGACCAAAACACTATATTTGTTACGTTGATATGCAATAAAGATGCTGTTTCAAATGTGCAACCCTTTCCCCGCAGTATCATGTCATGGAGTGGTTTATTATACAGTGAAGTTTTTGAAGGGCTTGCTGGTTTTCATCTCCGTGAGAATGGTACATTGATCGAGTCCTGAATCAATATGCTTTTTACTGTTTATGGGACAATTATCCTATCAAATTTTATATGTTGAATGTACAGAGAAAATTGACAATGTGGAGTTGCCCGAGTGATTTGCATTATCTAATGCTGTTTCTGAACAGTAAATTATTAATGAAGAAGTATGAAAGGCTTAAAATTTATTTTGTTTCTTTATACGTGATGTTGTATGAGTTTAAGTTGTGTTTTAATTCAATGGTGACAACTCTTCTTGTCTTCTCCATCAAACTTTAATGTGTTATGGAAAGCATACAAAAAAATATATTGTTGAAGAAAAGCATGCCAAAAATGAAATTCCTTCATTTCTGTGTACTTCTGTATATTTTCTTTTGGCCCTTTCTATTTTCTCAAGAAAAACATGTATTTAGGCACATTTGGAGCACACGTAGCTTTAGATTTTGTTTAGAGAAACAGATAGACTGATTCCATTGGTTTATTTGAAGTCTCTTTAAATTTCAACATTTATTTCATGAAACTTGTAATGAATTTCTAATTGGATTCTTATTTTCTTTGTGTTCAAAGATTATGTTTTTGATGATCGCAAATTTGGTGGTAATGCTCAATCTATAACCAAGCACCGGTGGATACACCACACATCTTTTTTATGGGATTATGAGGTCAAGAACATGTCTTATCTCAAGTTACCTGCAAAGGCTCCTGAGTACCGATTAGTAAGCTTATGTTTTTTCATCTCCTCTCTCTCTCTGCATTGGAACTGTTCATATTCCCCGTGCTCCCTATCTTCTTTCGTTGGGTTGATATGCTGCTGCATATAGTCTTCTGATTCAGGTGACTTTTTGAAAAACTCGGGGTTTAAACTTGTTCTAGACTAAACCAAAAGGTTGATACGTTTTAAAAATTTAGAATCAATGAAAGATAATATGGGACGATGTTGTAATTTTCTATCTGATGATATAACATTGTCTAGTTTGTCTAATCAAATAATAGCACAAATTTGTAGCTTGTTTGTAACCTCCACCTTCCTAGCATATTAAAAATTTGAGTAAATCACTTCTAGAAAAGGTAGCAACTGCAGAGAGAAAGAGTTGAATGAATTTGAATGTGGAAATAAATGTTTCTTCATTGTGAACTGCATCTACTGCTTATTTATTGTGGTAGTATTTGCTAATAAAATTGTCTGACTTTAACTGAATGAGTTAGCTCGAACACACAGGACCCCTCTAACTGAAATAGTTCTATTCCTTTACATATTTTATGTATTTTACGTTTACTTTACATACATGAGGAGAATAATTTCTGCTATGACTGATTGATTATAGGTGAAAAAAAGTCAAATTATTTAGTCTACATGATATCTTCACAGACATTTAGCTCAAAATAGGAGTCCACTGCAATGAATGGCAAACCTTACTTCTTTTCTGCTTTTCTAGTGTGTTTGTGTTTAATTTGGATGCGGGTTGTTGTCTCCAAATATCATCAAACAGATTTGGCTCATCTAAAGTGAAAAGGTGCACTTTAGAAAACAATAAAGTACACTTAGAAGCATTGACTAGTTGAAACTTGTGATAAAATCAAATATATATATATATATATATATATATATATATATATATATAATTTTAAGTTAATTACAATTCCTAATTAATAGTTATTATTGCACTTTATCATCTAAAGTACACTCTCACTTTAAATGAGTCAAATCCATCATGAAACTTGTGTGTTTCAAGTTTATTTTTGCTTCATTTGTTTACTAATACATATTAACATTTGACTGCTATGGTGCAGACAAGAAGTCACATGGATTTTGTTTGTCGAATGAAGGAGTATGTGCCGAGATCAGAATTTATAGAGAAAACTATTAAGGCTATTGGAGGCCAATTTTCTGTGAAATCCATTAGCTTGGAGTCCATAGACATTCCCTCTGTTTCTGAATATGTTCATACCACTAGGCTTCTCACAGAGCAGGAAATTCAAGAGGCTTGCACTATTCAAACTTGAAAAAATAGTTACAAAAGGCTTGGCAATAATTTATAAGCTATAGTATGTGAGAGAGAATTCATCAATGGGGGAATTGAGGATGCTGCTGTGGACATAATTTTTTCTTTTGACCATAATTTCTTCTGACCAAATTGTCTTTATCTTTTGGTTAGAATATTTCAGATGCTTTTAGTGAAAGATATTTTCTTTATTTTGTTCTTAAGTTTCAATTACCATACTACTTTTTCTGTATAACTTTAACCCTGGGTTATCTTTTTGTTATACAACTTTTAGATTTGGCAGTGTTGATGTTTGTTCAAACGCAAATTTCTATCTTGGTGGAATCATGCCTTGGCCTAATAAATTGGCATTGTAGCTTGAGTAGAGACCGAAGTTTTCATTGTTCATAAGATTCTAAGAAAGCAACTTTAGTTTTAAGACTGATGTTAGATTCAATATTTGTGTGCAGAGATCAGTTCTGTGTGTTTTTTTTTTTAGTTCTGTCGGTTCGGAACAGGAAGTCTATCCTGTTCCTTACCTTGAATACGTACCTCACATAAACACACTTTATCTAACACACTATTTACAATTTGTTGAAATTTATGTAGCATACACTAAAATTAAAATGGATCACCTTCCTTATTTACCGCTAACCAAAAATGAAATTATTGTCTAGAATCTTATTTTAGTTTAATGAGTTAAACAGGAATTTTAATCGATAATAAAAAAAATGTTACAAACCGTATATTAAAAAAGAAAAAAAATAGTATATGCATTAGCAGTATAAAATATCTTTGTATTGTTATTCAATTACAAACTACCATGTTTGATAAGAAAAAAATTATAATAATTATTTTAATGGTCATCCAACAATGATTTCTAATTGTTTAATAGCATAAAATAATTTAAACTGATAATAACTCATTAAAAAAATGTTAATATTTTCCTTGGCTCCAAGCACTCTGCTAAAAAGCCAAAATATATAAATTTAATTCACAGAGATGACGACACTTTTCACTGTTGTGCTCATTCAAAGCTTAATGGATCCAGTTAAGCAAAGTATAGGTTATGTACAAGAAAAACAAAATATAGATGCCATATGTAATGTATTGGAATTTGGGTAGTGTTGGCTTTTTCTTCTTCAATGTATATATCTTTTCTCGATCCATTTATAATTACAAGAAGTTGTCTTTCCATTTAAGCAACAAATTATGACCATTGTGTACATTTTGAAGCATTAGTGTTGCTTTTTATACCACCCAACAATCCTTTTCTAATGCATATGTAAATTAAACGACTTCATTCATAGCCTTGCATGCTTCCTGAGTTTGTCTCCAGCGTCTTTTGCATTATCTGGGACAGGCATGTTGCACAGTAGAGTAACCCTTGATGATGATATCAGAGTTTTCTTTTGTTTGTTTGAAGGATCAAGCTTCCATAATCTCACTTCCCATACCTGATTTCATGAAAAACACTATGTCATAACAACAATTTATTGTATGTTTATGTAACATTGTAATGGATCTAACTCCTTCAAAGTGAAAAACTCGTTTTATAAAGTAACTAGTCTCAATCATCAATGAAAAAATTAATGATTTATGTTAATTTTGCAAAACAAATCATAGATGTATCAAAATCAAAATGTTAATTGTTGATTTTTTTTTTTCATCAATGACTAAGATTACATACTTTATCCTTACTTTAAAGGACTCAAATTCATAAGTAATATACTTTGCCTATGACATGTGAAAAATAGTGAGTGCCTAAAAATTTAACCAAGTAATGATTCAATATTTACAACCAAAAAAATGTTTAATTTACAGAATATTTTCTCCCAGGATTACTGGGTTAGTGAACACATTTCAAGGTACATGCCAGAATTAAACGATAATAGGATGTAAGCCATGCCCTGTATTCTGTAGCTTAAATTGCGCGTTATGAAGTGGAGAATCTTTGGATCCTAATCAATCACCACTGTTTTTAAGATGGCACCACCATTTATAACCTTTAAAGTAAGGATAAATTTTGTATATGATTGTTTGATTAATTAACTGATCTTATCTCAAATAATAATTCCACCAATCTTACTCCAAATTGTGTTTGTCCTTGAATCATTCTACCACAAACTTATATATAGACAATTTTCTATTAATCTAAATTTTCATATCTGATATCGTCTTTTTCAAACCAAACCATACTTCAATTGTTCTACCCAAGACCTATGTTTGAAGTGACATTTAATTTGCAATTGCACACGCGCATCATTCATTTTTCCTTATCTTGATATGGGACACATTATCACCACTCAACATTACCCTTTTCCGTGAACACGTGAACAAAATTTTAATTTAACTATACAACAAGGCCAACAGTAAATTACACAAAAGTACCTACCTACCTTGGTTATTGTGTGATATAATTTTTTTAATGTGATTACTTTGGTTTTTCTTCCAGCTTGATTGGATTTGGTCAGGGACCAATGATTGTGGACTAATTGAAGAAAAGGTGAAAGAAAGAATTGAAATACCTGAATGGTTTTGCCAACATTTAAAGGGGTGGCTTCAGCAAAGACCAAGTCACCAAGCACAGCACTCTTCAAATGGTTGATGCTGAGTTGAATCCCAGCCACTCTTTGGTATCCACTAGCCATGTGTGCTCCTATGCTTGCCAGAGACTCTGCCACCAATGCTGATACCCCTCCATGTAACACCTTGAATGGCTTCACCATGTACAAAATAAAACCAACCAATTCCAATTTAAATTAATTAAAGAGAAACAAACCAAAGCAGATAGTAGATAGTGCGAGGAGAGACCCAGTTTTCAGACAAAAATTGGTTGAAATCTCGTACCAATAACATGATAAAAATAAACAAATGAAAAATGTGTGTTGTAGTGGTTTGGAGGAAAAGGGGAACAAACCTGGCAGCATTTTTGGGTAATAGTTAGATGGCCAGATACCCTTTGTGGAGACAAGTCTTGAATCTCAAAGCCAATTGATTGAAGGGGAGCATCTACTTCAGAAGCCTTTGATGATGGGGGATGGCTTTCCATTTATCAACAAAATTGGATTGGATGAAAAGGGTGGGTTTGCTTCTAACTTTGATGCACTTCTCATGAGCCAATAATGGAGACAAATAAATGATGGATTGAGAGGGTGGTTTTATACAATTGAAGATTATGCAAGCATGAGTGGGAGGGTGGGTGGGTAGGTAGGTGAGAGAGAGGTAGTTCATTGACACTGTGGAAGATAAGGTAAATAAGTCAGTTTATGACTACCAGAACATAGTCCATTTGATCCCTTAAAAAAAACACACAAGGAATTGATTTTTCATGTTTCATTTAAAAGATATTGTGATATAACACACACACACACAAAAAGTGAAGAAGTACAGAACAAAAATATCTGTAAAATAAAAAAGCACAGATCAAAAATATACAAACTCATAACCACTTAAATTATAGGGTAAATTTATCCTATACATAAGAAAATTAAAAAGTCAAAACTATTCCTATCTTCCGCTTTCTTTAGCACTTTTTTCACTACTACCTACTTGCCAATTCCCATCAAATCAACATTCTGATATCCTACCACTTTCACTTTGACCCGTCTTCGCATGCATAAACTTGCAGCATAAACCTTGGCAGAATCTCATGATAACAAGTAATAATGCACTTCAGCAACAGTAACAAATAATTGTGATAAATATTATAATTTTTTTTTATAGATCAATAATTTATTATAAATTATTTTTTGATTTATAATATGATAACTATAAAATATAGCTAAGAATTCATTAGTATTATATTATTATTTGTAAATAAGAAAAAATAATATTTAAAATTATATCCACATTACTTATAAATTATAAATAGAAATTATTTTATGATAATAATTTTATAATAAATATAAAATATTTTAAAACTATCAAAACCTTGTTTTGTGTGTCTTTTTAGTAAAAAAAATATAGTTCAAATGATATTTTAATAAATTTTACATTATTATGTTAAATTCATAGTGCAGGTATACCAAACCAACCCAAAAAGTTATTTTGTGATTCAATATATATATTTATCTATGTATAAAGAAATAAGACTTGAAAAAAATTTAGTCGTTGATAAAAAAATTAACTTTACAATAATTGTTGGCGGAATTTAATTAAATTTAATGGATCAAATTGTATTTAATGAGAAATTAATTTAAAATGATATTTTTAATATCAATTATTGACATAATATTATTTATTATATAATTTTGATAATTAAATATTAGTTTTGACATTAAATAATAAGATTAAATATTATATTACTTTGTACCCAAAAAAATATTTATATTATTACTTATGTTCAATTTTTATTTTATTTTGTGAATAATACTAAGAGTAATAGTTTTATAAATATGTAATTAACTCTAAAAGAAAATGATAATCGGTAAGATGTAATATAAACATTATGAGTATTGTACCCATTAATTTATGTAAAAAAAATATTGGATCCATTTATAATTACAAGAAGTTGTCCGTCCGTCGTTTAATTGATCATGCATGGTGTACAATTTGAGGCATGTTGTTCCGTAGAGTAAGCCTTGATGATGATATCAGAGATTTCTTTGCTGAGTTTGAAGGATCAAGCTTCCAAATTTTCACCTCCCATACCTAGCTAGTTTTACAGCAAAAATGTAGTATTATTATGCCATGCATAACAACAGTTTATTGTATCTTTAAGTAATGGACTCACCTCTCACCTCCATGCAACACCTTGTATGGCTTCACCATGTGCAAAATTAATATATAAAACCAACCAATTAATTATTCCCATTTATTTGTGAGAAAAATATCACAAATGTAAATTAAACAAATAGAAAGTGCATTTTTGTGTGTTGTAGGAAATTAAAAGGGTGGAAATTAACCTGCAGCATTTTTGGGTAACACTGAGATGGCCAGATACCCTTTGTGGAGACAAGTCTTGAATCTCAAAGCCAATTAAATGAAGGGGGACATCTACTTCAGCAGTTTTTAATGATGGGGACTGGTTTTCCATTTATAAAAAAAAATGGATGAAATTAATGTGATATGTAGTTTGGGAGGCCTTTGGTTTTATACATAAAAAATACTTATTTGATGGCTTATAGACTAGTTTGTTTAAACTTTTTTATTTAAAATATTTATTTTAATCAAATAAATAATTTTCTGTTTTCTTCATCGTGTGTTTATTTAAATTTTGTCTGCTTAAAAAAATATTTTATTTATTTATTTTAAGAAGCAAATCTCATATGTTTATTAAAAAAGTTTTTTTTAAAGTACTTTTTAAGTAGTTTTTTTACCCTGTATCATTTCATATTCCTCACATGTAATTTAGAATGAATCATATGTTTTGAGAACTAAAACCAAATTAACATTATCATATTTCTAGAAACCTTAAAATGATATTTAACCCAAAATTTTATATTTCTCGTCTTTTTTTAACATTATCCATATTACGTTTGAAGTGATATTTAATTTGCATGCACACGCGTCATTCTTTTTTCCTTGTTATGGGACCACTTTTATCACCACGACTCACTTACCTTCACTCTTTTGGATTCACAACATGTGAAAAATTTAACCAGCAGAGGAAAAGGAGAACACTAAATTTATAAAAGATTAAAATTAAGTACCTACATTGGTGATTTCAAGGACGGAGCCAAGTTTAAAAGGCAAACTTCATTCAATAAATATATATACCTATCAAACTTTATATAAGCATTCATAATTATATATTATTACATCAATAATTAATCAAATTAAAGCATCTTTTCTTCATGTCTGACAAGCATTTATATATATATATATATATATATATATATATGTATGTATATATTTGTACAGTAGGAAATTAAAAACAGCATGAAGAAATAGAACCGTATAAAAAACATGAGCAAGATAATTATATATGAAAATTATAAAAGGAGAATAAAATATATTATGAAATAATAATAAAAAATTCTATAAATGAAACTGTAAAGTAAATAATTGTAAGTATATTTATTTAATTATTTGGCCCCTCAAAATCTTTGGGCAAGATCCCCCACTGAATTTATCTCCCAATTTACACCTCGCCAAATAAAAAGATTATTCTAATAACAAAATATCATCTATACTAAAAGATTTAAAACTGGAAAAGTTAGGACCAAGACATGCATGTTAATAATATAGGTTTCTTCGTTTTAATGTGATGAGTTTGGTTTTGTTCCAGTTTGATTGGATCTGCATGTTGTGTAAGCAATGAGTGTAGAATAAATTGAAGAAAGGATGAAAGAAAGAAATTGAAAACCTGAATGGATCTGCCAACGTTTAAAGGGATAGCTTCAGCATAGAGAAAGTCACCAAGCGCAACACTTTTCAAATGGTTGATGCTGAGTTGAATCCCAGCCACTCTTTGGTATCCACTAGCTATGTGGGCTCCCATGCTTGTCAAAGATTCTGCAATCAGTGCTGATACCCCTCCATGCAACTCCTTAAATGGCTAGTTTCACCATGCATATACAAATTTAATTAACTAATGAATTAAAGAAAATCAAATTAAGCAAAGCATAACATATGTCCATTGTGGAGATAAGTGTTGAAGCTCAAAGCCAAAAAAATGAAGGGTGACATCTACTTCAGCAGTAGTCTTTGATGATGATGATTCCATTTTATCAATAAAAATTGGATGAAATGGGTTTGCTTCTAAGTTGCAGTCTGCTATATGAGCCACAATAGTTGATTGGTAAAAATAATGAAGATGAATGCAACAGGTGGTGACTGGTGGGGTCAAGAAGTCAGAGCTTTACGACTTTTGTGGGGTATACATGCAATGAGACCATCTTTAACGCTGGACCCATCTTTGGGTTCTCAACTATTATAATTTTTGCAGTTCAATAATTTATTACAAATTATTACGATATCATAATTACAAAATATAAGTAAAATTTTATCGGTATCATATCATTATCAATAATAAAAACAAGCAATATTTAAAATTATATCCACATTATCTATAAACTATAAATAAAAGTATATCACAATGACAATGATGAATAATAAAATAATTTAAAACTATCAAAATTGATGCAGTTTAATAAGGATATTGATGTTTGTAATCTTATTACTTTGGATCGGGTTGGTGGCAGGTATATACCTGGCATATATAGACAATGTTAAGGGAGGCATTTGGTTGTATCACTTAAAGAAAAAGGAAGCTCGAGGCTCAGCTTTGAAGAAAATGGGGCTCTGGAGAGTAAACAGGGAGTGAAAATAGCAAGGGCAAAAAACAAGAAATGCAGTAACCTATGTTGGGCCACAAGTTCATAAGCTGCAATGTAAAAATGGGAGTGAAAATGGGCAATTGAATTCTGCACCTTCCTTATTGCATCCTGCACCTCCCAATTTTTTAAAAATCCCAACCTACCCCTTCAATCTTCTTCTGATCCTCTGATTCCCTTCTTCCTCTTCTTTCTCCCACAGTCAACACAAGTCCAAACCCTTCCCTTTCTTGTTCTTCTTCTCTTCAACTCAGCTCAACTCTTCTTCCCAGGATTGGTATTCTTATTTTGACTATTTTGAGTTTTGGATTTATTTTTGGAATAGGTGTTCCGTAAGGGTATAAATATTCTTACGCAATGACTCTTCTAGAAGGAAAAATCTTACAAAACACCTTTTTCGTAAGCAAAAATAGTGCTTTTGGAATGATCATTCGGAAAGATACAAAATACACTTCAGTAAAGGCTATTTCCTATTGTAATTTTTGCTTCTAGAATGATTCTTCCATAATTTTTGCACAATAATGATTTTTGAAATTTCCTTTTCAAAACATACAAAATACACTTCTTGAAAGATTGCTCTAGATTTTAAAAAGTTGCTTCCATAATGACCTTTCTGTAAGTAAAAATGCTTCTGGAACAATCATTCCATAAGCATTTTTTGTTTATGAAAATGTCATTTTGGAAGCATTTTTGCTTACAAAAAGGTCATTCCATAAGTTGTTTTATAGTTAATTAAATTTGATAAAGAGAGAAGGAGAAGGAAGAAAAGAGGAAAGAAGGAAGAAGGAGACACTTACCTTCACAGAAGAAGGAGGAAGGAGGATGAGGGAATGCAAGAATGAGGGGGTGGGGGGAAAGAGGAGTCGCCCTAAGAGGAATGGGTGTCATTGTTGTGAGTATGTCACCGAAGAAAGGATGCTGTCATGGGAGATGCCATCACAAGTTGAGAGAAGGAAAAAGGGAGGTGTTAGCATTGAGAAACGAGAGATGAAAATTTCATTAAAGATATTGTTGTACTTTACTGAATAATGGAGAGTGCAGCATTCAACTTGAGGATTGTAGGATTCGAATCCGGTGAAAATGTTGATAATGACCCAAAGACTGTGAGACAAAAATTCGGGAAAAAAAAAGGGATACGGGTCTACAAACTCAATAATAAACAAAGTGACCAATGTCACATTATGGGCTGCTACTGATGCTGGCCTAAACGTGTCTAACTTGGATAAAACTTTCCTAGCTCAAATGATTAGAACACAGCCTACATACCTATACATATTATCCTAGTGTTATTAATTTATTAATTTCACAAAAAACAGATTATTAGTTTATGCATACATTTTTCTTTATTAAATTTTAGTTTTTTTTATTTAATATTTTATTCAATAATGCCATATTATATTAATACTTTTATTCACTAAATTAGATAATCCTATATCGAATATTAAAATGAAATTAATGATTAAGATTACTGAAAAACTGAAATTTGTTGATGTCAACAATAACATAAAGATTCACTTATTACAAAACATGACTTGGAAGAGATAGAGAAAAATGAAATTCATGTTTTTACTCAAATGTGGTCATGTTTTAGAGCTTCCCATTTGAGGATGAAATCTTGCATAGTGCCACTGCTATTGACATTTCTAAGTGAGAAAGAGGAAGAAAACAAAGATGGTAATGTTAATTTGCTTGCATTAGAATAAATTAAGAACTTGATTTTTCATTTTTAATTCTAAATTATATTATTTTGTTAAAATTTTCACTATTTTTATACTAATTTTTAAAATAAAGTAAATATAAAATTGTATTTTATAATATAAAAATAAAAAGATCGAAATAAACAAACTTAAATTTTCTTTGATATCGTGTAAAAAAATATATCATTGGCCTCATATTTTCCAATGCCAGATTGGGACTGGCACCAAAGGTTCAATGACATAACCCATTCCATTTTAATTAGATGAGTGATTGGCGGGTTCTTTTACTTTTAGTAGGCACAGAAAGTGGACTCATCAAGCTGCGTCCAAACTAGTAAGAATAATGAAGAAATAAATAAAGCTTTTGACTAAGAAAAAAGAAATAAATCATGCACTTCGAAGTACTAGTGAATGGGGATATATTATATATCCATCCTGCCATGGTCAAATGGAGACAGCTATATAGATGCTTGACAAATAAATTCATACTATAGCATTCATCATGCCAATAAAACAAAATGAAATACGAGTAGTTTATGTTGTATTGTACTATTCTTAACTCTATTCTTTTAATAAAATAAACATATAAATTATAATTTTGGTTTTTTTATAATTTTAAATTTATAATTTTTGTTCTTTTATTTTTAAATCGAGATATTAATCCTCATATTTTTAAAAATAAGTAATTTTGATCCTTGTATTAGTTGACCATTCAAAGTTAAATATTTATATTAGTTGATCATCCAAAGTTCAATATTTATTTTGATATGATATATTGATGCGTGAAACTTATGTAAGTTGTTAACATATGTTTATGTGAAAAAAGATTAAATGAAGTAAAAAAATAAAAATATGTTGTTTTAGTAGGAAATAAACTCATGACCCTTTATTTATAAGCAAGACAATAGATCAGTAACACACTTGTTTTTTAATTAAATATATTAATATTATTTTCTATTTATCTAGTCAAGAATTATTAATTTTTTAAAAATTATCAAAATTTATAAATTAAAAACTATTTAATATATAATTTTTTTAATTTTATTTTATATCATTTTATATGTTTTTATTTTGAATAGTTTACATATTTTTTTATATTAATTAAATATTTTTTAAAATTTATAAATTTTGATAATTTTAAAAAATTAATAATTTTTTTACTAATGATACATAGAAAATAATGTTAATAGATTTAACTAAATAAAACAAGTGTTTTATTGTCTTGTTTATGAATAATTTTGCATAAATAATCTATATATTATAATCAATTTACTAAAAAAAATATGTAAATAATTTACATATTAATTTATAAAATTTAATTATAAATTGTTAAAAAATAAAAAATAAAATATGTAAACTATTCAAAATAAAAAACATATAAAATGATATAAATAAAATTTATAAATTTATAAATTAAATACATTTTAATTTAAAATTTTGATATTTTTTTAAAAAATTAATAACTCTTAACTAATGATATATATGAAATAATGTTAATGTAAATAATTAAATAAAATAAGTGTTTTAGTTTCTTTGTTTATATATAAAAGATTATGATTTAAATTCTTATTAAAATATTTTTCTATTTTTTACTTTATTTAATTTTTTTTCCACATAAATATCATATCAACTGTCCAATATAAGTTTTATGTCATCATCAATATGTTACAATTGAAGGAACAAGCAAAATTATTTATTTTGAAAAGTAGCAAAATTAAATATTTTGATTTAATAGAGAGACTACAATTACAAATTTAAAATTATAAGGAAACCAAAACTATAATTTAACCTAAAATAAAAATGTATTGCTTTTTTAGTCCTTTTGTCCAGCTGTGCTATATTTTTTAAAAAAATATACTAAATATAAAATAAAATTTGTATTTTCTATTTGACTTATTCTAATCTGTCTATCAAAAGTACCTTGATAAACATCCTATGGGAAAAGGCCGTAGATTAAATGGAACAAGAATAACAATAATTTCCTCTAAAAAAACAAAAGAATGACAATAATTAAACAGCACGATGAGTGGTTGGGAGGAAAACAAAGCTATTGCCTAATTTTTAGGTAACACTAATAAGTATCTCATACATTACATAAGTATTTATAATTAACAATTTTATTAATATTGTTAATTATACACATATATTGTTGTCGTCAAAATCATTTGATTAATTAAGTAAATAAATTTAAATTTGAGATTCAACTCAATTATTTAAATGAGCTGAAACAAGGTTTGTAATATATATTTTTTAAAATATTTTTCACTTTCAATAATTTAAAATAAGTCCAAGAAATGAACGATATTAATAAAAAAAATTAATAACTACTTGCAAAAGAATAGAAATCAATAGAAAATAACTAAATCATTTATGTACAATGTCATAAATAACATGATCATTTTTCCTTAGAATTATGACCCTTTCCCTTCCTTCTTCATCCATCATAGCACTGATTTGCCAGTGAGGCAGTGACTTATTTTTGCACCCTGCTAAAAGTTCAGCAATTTATTATTAACGTGATTTTTACTTAAAAAATTGTAATATTTTTATACTTTTTTCTCATCGATCTCTTTTATTATATTATATTATTTATTAAACTTCAAAAAAATATTATATTATTTATTTCATATCATTATTTATTTTTATTTCTCTTTTTTATTATAAAAATATTTGGTTAAAATAACATTACTCATTCACAAATAAGTATTAACATCTGAAAACTTCCCAGAATGTGACGCTTCAACTACCTCAGTGCCCCCACCCCACCATTGGATAAGCGATATTTGAATACATAAAATTGGCTTACAGCTAAAACAAGAAAAGAAAGACTTACAATTTTCCTCGTGAATAAATTGATCCAGCATTTTGCCCTGAAAAAAAAAATTACAACTATTTTCTTTAAAAATATGATATTTTCAACTGATTTTTTTTGTCGTATTATTGACTTTTGGTTTTAATTTTTCAATATTAATTCAAAGGAATTCGTAAAATGGAGACAGAATACAACGTGCATGTCTACAATTGAAGCAATTGAGACTTGTCAATTCAGCTGAATTTTATTTCAATTTGGGATGTGGAAGACGGGAGTATCTTATCATAAATCTTGGCGCGAATGATGCACATAAACCTCTAAGTGTAGTTTTTTGACTCTTAACAAAAGAACCAAATCCATCGACACAGTTTATTTATATTTCCCGTTCGTTTCATTTGCTTAAAAATAAGGAGAATTTGACTTTTCAGAAGTCAATTTATATGTGTGGCTAAAAGAGAAAGATGAAAACACCCGATATTTTCATACTTGAGTAAAATCTAAGAGTAAGATCAATAACTTAGTTGCTCTGAAAATCAGAAATGGTTGGAACAAAGGATGAAGTTATAAAATATTTTCAGGTAATTTGTATTCCGGAATGTCTAACTCTTGATCACTAGATGGGGTTAATTTTTCACGTCTGTCATATTAGACCAAATTGAAGGACTTTTGGCCCAGTTTTCTTCAGATGAAATGAAATTGTCAAAAGTTGCGATGGAAATAAAAATCTTGCCCTTGATGAATTCAACTTAATTTTATTAAGTCTTTTTTTGGAGTTGTTGAAGGTTTATGTGTGCTTTATGTTTGAAGAATTTCAACTTAATGAGAAGCTTCCAAAATATTTCTCATCTTATTTTTTCCCCCGTAATACCAAAAGTTGATTGTCCTTTTATATAAATTTCTTTGTTGAACAGTTTGTATAATAGCATCCAATTAGTTTACTTTTTCAACCTAAGGCAAATTGAGAATGGAATTGTGGTGATTAATGATGAGGTATTGGTTCCCGTAAAAGCGTAACAAAATGGTATGTCAATCCATCTGCTTGTATTTCTCAACCTGTTTAATCTTATAGATTGAACTCTATTTATCTTTATATCTATAAATTAGAGTACCTCTTATATATATATATATATATATATATATATATATATATATATATATATTAGAGTGCCTCTTATAAATTAGAGTACCTTTTATATTCTTAATAAAATTCATTTGTTTTTTAAAAAAGGGTTATATTCTTTGTTTGTTTGTCTTTTTTTGGAAGGCCATATTCTTTGTTTCTTATTAGACTGTTCCATGATATATTCTTCTTCCACAAGTAATAAACCTATAAGAGTGTATATTGCTTTCTTATCTACTCTTAAAATATGAGGAATGTGGCCTTATTAACTAGAGTTCAAAGATTAGAATTGTAAATTGTACAAATCAATATAAGTTGGACACCGCAAAACAAAATAAAGAACGTGGCAAAGATGAAGGAAATGTTATGAAGACATTAGAAGCTAGAACAAAATGGATGAGAAATTGTAAAGGAAAGTTCACATGATGTTTTTGCAAATCTTTATTACCACAATTGATTGCCTTGATATTTTACAAAAGAGCTAATCTTGTTGAAGTTAGATATATTTATAGTATGAAGGGATTAAAGGTGTATTTAGAAGAACTTATTTATAGTTTATTTAGATTTTTTTACAGAATTATTTAGAATTATCTTATGACATAAACATGTGTAAGAATACTGTGTTATTTTGATATCTCGTTAAAAGGGAAATTAAAAAATTGGTAATAATACCCTAAAATTTAATGTGTGATTAGGTTAATGATGAGACCTAATTGTTTTCTAAAATGTCTGTGTTGTTACGTGTTGCCGCACGTAACCACGTTTATAGTTTACCTGCAAAATTTATGTTTTCTTATTGTAGGTTATTTGCCAGAGATCAAAACAGTTAAACAAGGCTAAAATCCAAATCTTGCTTGGAATTGCCGCGTTTGGAGGTCCCTTATCTTTCATTTTATTATAAACTGAATTACATTTGCAAAATACTATTAGATAATTGGGATATTGTTTTTGAATTTTGTTTTTTAGGATAACTGCATTAATGTTGTCATTAAATGGATGGACTCATTGTTATAGACTTTTAGACGAATGAATAACTCTTACCACTTTCGATTTAAATTTCTTTTAACTTCGGAACATTGTCTATAATAATTTCCAAGAATGTGACCAGATTGCCAAAAAGCAATAAAGACAAATGAAAAGAAAGAAAAGTACAAAAGCTGCAAGAATGGCTTTATACATGCAAGAGAAAGGAGTAATGATGAACATTGAACAATATATTTTTGTTCTTTACTTGCTCAATTAAACTTAACCTAAAGAATTACACTAGGTTCACGAGAGATCAGATTCAGAGCAACTACTTGAATCACTCATTTTGTCCACATCACTTTTAGGAATGCAAGTAAAGTCAGGGTCAACTTTTTTATTACTAGCATCACCTTTCTCACTCATTTCATTCATGAATAAGACAATAACTAAAAGTACAAGAGCTTGCATTCAACAATCATTTTTACCATTTATCTTTCTCAACAGAGCAAATATTCCATTTGCAGAGGCATAGCATATAAAATAAGCCAGCATCATCTGCAAATGCTTGCTACATATAAATCAAATCAAATATAATTAAAAGGGGGCTAAATCATCTTCTATCTAGCCCACAACACTAATCCATCTACAATACTCAACTATATATTGCTTGGTTCTTTAATTTATAATCTTGAGGTAATATAATATTACTAAACATTATTGAAAAAGATACTCAATTAAAGGTTGGTTAGTAGTTGAACTGCCTTCCAGTGTAGGTCTGCCCAAAGGACCAACCAGCTGGGGCAACATTGTATGACACCACACTGTGTCCATTGCTGGTGGTGACTACAAAGGAAAGACTCTGACCATTCAAGTAGGAATTGCTTTGCCAGTTTTGCCCCCAGTTCCTTGACATGGCTTGCCATCTAGTTCTTGAACCTTTGATGGACACAGAATGCACATCACCAGCACCTCCAACATTGGTTACAAGGACTAAATTGAAGTAAGAGTGGCCATTGATGGTGAACCTGATTCCACCTTTTCTCCTGCACCTCACCCTTCACAATCCATGGAAAAAAAATGTTTAGCTTCATGGCCTAAAGAGTAGTAAAATGGAAATCATGGTTTTAAATCGAGCAAAATATGTTATCAGTTCCTTTATTTTTTATAATAAAAAATAATATAAATTCTCGTACTTTAACTTTGATTAATTTAATCTTTGAATTTTACAAAAGTATTGATTTAACTCGGACAGTTTTTTACTATAAAGAGGGACAAAAGCAATGTTTTTGTAAAGTTCAGGGCTAATTTGATCAAAGTTAATGTTTAGGAACTAGAATCAAGATTCACCAAAAGTAAAAAAAAAAAACAAACATATTTTACCCTTTTAAATTACTGGTCATAGCCGCAGCCGTAATTACGGTCAAAGTGAGTAAGAAAACCTTGATGATAAGGTCAAAATCATGGTAGTAGAACATTTTTTAAAACCTTGATGACTATGTGCATGTTTGGATAGAAGCTCAAAAGTACTTTTACTCTTGGAAATGTGTATTGAAATTCCCAAAAAACATGTTCCCAACTTTTATCCAAACATAGCCATGGGAATGAAGTTAGTTACCTTCTGTAAACTACAGGCACAATTCCAGCCCTGTATTGAGCAATGTGCTGGAAAACAGGTTGAGACAGATCAAAGTGGTGATTGGGAGGGTCACACCAACCACCAGGTGGACAGAAATTTGTGGCAGTGACTATGATGGAGCCAGGAAGGCACCACTGTGGATCATTCACACATTTAATTTGATAGCATGCACCACAGCTCAAGCCATTGTTGAACAGAGCAGTGCTCAGTGCTGTTGTATCAGTTCCATAACCTTGGCTATACAGATTTCCATAACCACAAGCCCCACCTGCAATTTGAGATATGTACATAATGTTACTAAGCATGTAAAGAAGCTAAATTACACACTTATGGTAAAATAAAAACAATGTGAGTTACATTTTTGCAAGCATATATGATATATACATACCCATTGTCCCAGAAGCATCACCACCTCCATAGAAGGTGGCATGTGCATTGGTCCAACCTCCAAAACCATACCCCTTGACATGAGTGACCATTAAGAAAAGTCCCAGAAGAAATCCAAGAAGAGCCATTTTCCTACATAAATGCAATTAACATTGGAGTATGAACAAGTCAGCAATTTTTGGACTATGCAATAAATTCTTACTGGCTAGCTAGCTGAAGAACTAGAGCAGTTAATTAATATTAGTAGTCTATAATATATAAAGTGAAAGAAGACATGAAAAGAGAGTGAAAGAGTTCCAAGAAGGTGAACCTTGAAAGAAGTTGTTTGTGGAAATGGAGGAGGAAATTGGGAAGGAATAAATAGAGGTGACTCAACATCAACCTGACAGACAGATAGACACAATATTTGAGCTGTTGGGACCATGCAAATGCTGAAAACTGTGAGAGAGAGCAAGGGATCTAGGGAATCTGGTTTGTGGAAAACTATATATGCTTTTTTAACGGGAATGTGAATGTGAAACCAGTTTCATACTATTACAGTTCAAATGGACTTGGACTCCACTATGAGGCATTAAGTTTTAGATTTTTTTTTCTTTTTCTTTCGGTGAGATATTCTTGTAATTGTCCACATACTAACTAGCAAAATTTCATGCAAGAAAAAGTCAAAATTTGTACTGCAGTAAAATTAGTCCAAATAAGTCACCATCTGTTGGGGGGGAGAAAATTACCTTACTTCCAACAAAGCCCCTTTTTCTTTTACCTGAATCTTTTTAGACATGAAAGAATGTCTTCAAAATCTTTCTTCTGGAAAATGGCACCCTCCTTTAGAAGAAAAAATTATGTCTTCTAAGAACAAACGCATAAATTAAAATATGATACCTGAGGTAAAAACTGAATAATGAATATGTACCATCTAATTAAGGCTCTGTCTAGATAAATTTATCAAAGAATATTTATGGGAGAAAAGCAGATAAAATAAATAAAAATCCAATTTTAGAATGAGTTAAAAAAGAGAACTATAAAAGTTGAAGTACATAAGTTGAATTTATTTTAAAAGAGAAATTTAATTGAGTTTACCTTCTTATTTTATTATTCTATAAGTGTTTATTAATTAAAAAATGTATGCAAACATGACTTAATAATTTTTTATATAAAAAAGATAAATAGTCAAATTTATCTTTCAAAGTGTGATGGGTAATAAATTAACCCTGAAAGATGAAAAATATAAATTGTCTTTGAAGGTGTAAAATGTGCGATAAAATAATTCTGTTATTAAATTTGATAAACCATTTTGTCATTAAGTTATAATGCTGAAAGATCAATTTAATAATAAATTATATTTTTTTATAATCAATTTGATATTAAGTTATAAAGTTTAAGAATCAATTTGTTATTAAATTATTTATATGACTATAATTTGTTACATTTTTTTATATTTAGGAACTAAATTTAAATCTTTTATCCTTAAAAGATTATAAAAAAAATTACATAAATTGAATCTAAAAAATTTACTAAATCAAAACATATCTCAAGATGTACTAAGCACCTATAAAAATACTCTCACATCACTTATAAATAAAATTCTTATATCAGCAGTGAAATTCAAATTCACTCTTCTTTTTAAGATATAAATTTGATCTTTATCGTTGACTGATGACTCAATACCTTATATAACAGAATTCATTCGTTAATTACTACTAGTACGAGACTGCATACTAAAAATTCTCTGAATTAATTTACTCCTCTTTTGTGTTAAATTATTTGAATGATTAGATGCATGGTAATAAATGTCATCCCCAAAGTGTCAATCAAAAAGTCATGGTAACGATTTGAGTAGGACTCTTTATTGGATAACAACAAAGATAACGTTCTTATGAGTGGCATTTACACATTGGATGCGAGCAAGGGCGTTTGTCTACTTTAAATTGCAACATGACAAAGTCACCAACAGTAGTTTGGTATTTCATTTTCCTTAGTTACCAATGTATGGATTAACTCTAGCTAACTTCAATCCTTCAATTTCAGCCTTTCATTCATTTAGCTTCAATGATTTTTCTTTTCCATTTACCATCAAGCAATTGAGATTCAGTAAATAACTTACATATAGTACCACTGGTTCAGTAATTCATAGGGTACAATAATAAATCAATATAGATATTTATATCATCGATCGTAATCTATTTCAAAGATAACAAAATCCGTATTGTACCTTGAACTCCTGTGCAATGGCGTAATATAAGAGGTTACTTATCTAGAATCTGCAAAGACATGTATGTGTTTGGCTGGCATGCATGCAAAGTTGCTTAGATATTAAATACAAACATGTGAAATTTATTCATATCTGCAGACACAAGTACCTACTTAATTATTATATGCTCATTACAGACCACATAAACATTAAGCCAAGAAATAAAAGGTGTTGAGTATAAGTAGTTAGTTCGTGTTTATTTCATGTATAGAAATGTGGTGTGTCTCAAATGCCTCTGGTTACCCAATGCAATGGTTAATTAACTTCATACTATTTTAGATATATAAGTATATATGTATAACATGCTAAATAAATTAACCAAAGGAAATTTTTTAGTTTGAACGTTGTGATTCGTTCATTTCGTCGGCAGAGGTGTATGCATTCAAGTGGGGTCTAGCTCATACAGTCTTGCTATTTTTTCACATGGGAGGACAAAGCCAACTAGCCCTACCACACAGCCTCAACTTTATAGGATCTTTTTGACGTTTCTACGTGCAATTTGGGAACATATGGTCGTCTCTCGAAAATTTGCATATACTTAGTGATAGTCCTTTAAATTTTGGTAAATATTTGGGAGAGAGATATCTCTTTTTTTGTCATTTTAAAAAACAAAAAACCAAAGGGCGCTAGTTTGGATTCAAAAAATTATTTTTTTTACTATAATTAAGAAAAAAAAACTAATAATCATGCAATGTCATGTAAAAAGTTTTAATTGTCAAACAATCATAATTCAATGTTTGGTATGATTTTTAAGATATTTATTATAAAAATCAATAAACTTATCTTAATAATTTATAATTAAATGATAGTATAAAATTATTTTATATTATTAATTTATAATCTATTTTTTCTTTAAAAGTTTTAATATATTTGTCGGTTCCCTCAAATAGAAAATTTTTTATTTAATTTTTATGAAAGTTTTATCAGTTTTGATTCTTATAAATTTAAAATTTTTAAAACTGATTCTTCCAATTACATTATATAAATTGATTCATGTCATGTTATCTCAAAATAATTATTATTATAATGTGAAAATTATTATTATATTGTGAGTCATGTGATGTTACGATAGAGATCATTTAAAAAAATATAAATTTTTAATTTTTTTTTAAAAATAAAGACTAAAACTAAAGTTTATATAGTTACAAAGACTAAAATCATTTTTTATTCTTAAAAAATTTCACTTCATTTTTTATTTTATTTGTTATTTTCTAAACTTCATACGAGAGATGAAAAACCCAACATTTAGTTTTTTTATAAATCTTTACAAATAAAAGTTAAAGTAAGAATGATTTGACATTTGATAATTATTAATAAAAACCCCAATAACAATTAGCTAGCAGGCCCAATACTAATTAGAACTACATACATTCTGCTATACCCGTATGTTGTTTCTGGATTTCACTTTTATCTTTCACATCAAGACCATTAAGAAGTTAGAATAATTTAAGTTCCATAATTGCATGCATAGAAGTTTGCTCGCATTACATAGTATATCATTGCAATTTAGATCACCTTTTGTCCCCTCTGCAGTATATAGTAACGATCCAATAAGTTCCCTATACGTGTCATATATGTTCTTTATCATGTTTGATTGTTTGTAAAAATTCAACATTAAGTGATCGAGTTTGATTTGTTACCATATACCACTGGAACATAATCGGGTGTATCTCAGTGTCGGTTCAACAAGTCATTAAGTGAAGCATCCGTATAGCTTAGATGTGAAAGGAACACTTTGTGCTAATAACGCTAACTTTTAGCCATTACTAAAAAAATAAGTTTTTAATATTAATTATGAACGAATTTTAATATCAATTATTAACTTATATTAAAATTATCGATATTAAAAATATCATATATTTACTGATATTAGTGTAATATAATATACTTAAATTACAAACAAATCCAAAATAAAATAAAGTTAGATGTTGCACTTGGGAACTCAAATATAATAATTTGAGTTCCAGCTTGCAAATTTTGCAATTGTGCAAAAGTCCTTCATCCGTAGTCAATTTTTGAAGACTTCCTTCAATGATTATAAACAATCATGCATTATGCAATCCCTTCCAAATTCAAATGAGTGAATCTTGTCGCTTTCATAAATGAGTACACAATACTCGGCACATCCTGAAATTAACATATGTATATGATTTTAAAATTTGACAGATAGAAGTGTTTTTGTACTGGTTATATACAGTGTTGAGTTACTCATTTAGTAGAACTTTAAAAGTGACTGAGTTAGGAATTTGGTAATACAAGGAGTGTCATTTAAGAGTTGTTTTTGAAGATGATCAGGAAGAAAACACTTTGTCCAAAATGGGTCATGGTCACTTGATGATTTTCCGTGAGTCCACATAAATCTCTGAGTTTTGTTCATCCAGTCAATATAATTGGGTTCACTAAATCTTTGTTGTATGTAATACAGTGCATATTGTCATTACTATCTACCAAATGTCAAGTATGCTCTAGTTGATCCTTCCATCTTACAACAAATGACTTACTCACTTCATCATAAGGCTACATTTCAAATAAACTAATATAAGCAATACTAATGTGTTATATCACATCATATTTATTTGAGAATAATCTATAAATTCTTAACCTAATCCTTACTATGAACTGTGTTAAACATTTTCTCTGATTTTCTGTTAATTTTCATCATTGTCTTAATCATTTCATTTTAATTCTTTTGATTTTCATTCATCGCTTCTGTTACATTTTCTGTCAATTGTATTTATGTATTTATGTAAACAAAGCTTGCAAAATTTCCAATATGAACAGAGGATACATGTTCCTCTTGTTTGCTAAATTCAAAATCTTTTTACAATGGCAAAGGAGACAAGAGTTAAGTTACCTTTGCTATTGTTACTGCTTACTATGTCTGATACAACACAATGAGCCTCAAATCCCCAAATAAAGGCTAATCGTGCAAGCAACTCCAGTCTAAACATTATTGGCTAACACTATTGTAGGCAGCAGACAAGTAACCAACCAATCTAACTATGTCCCCTACTCCCCATCACAACATCAAGAAGTATCATTCATTCATTTAGTATATATTAAATATCATTCATTCAGCATATCATTCACTATATACAGAATATAGGAACCCTAACATAACATTCATTCAGTATTAGCATATATATCAGTCACTATATATAGAATATCATTCATTCAGTCAATCTACATAATATCATTCATTCAGTATTAGCATATATATCATTTGCTCGTGTGAGTGTGCATAACTTATATGTAGTCAATTATCATGCCACTAGCACAACTAACATAGCCTCTGAAGTGACAAAAAACCATCAACTAACACCAAGGCACTAAAACTTAATAGTGCGAGAAGGAAGAGTGCAACAACTAGAATAAGAACCCTAACATGGCATTCAATTGGAACTCTAACATAGCATTCAAATGGAATTCATAAACTCCTAACACAACGTTCATTTAAGTTGCCAAAGGTAAGAGAAATGGAACATACCTCATCCTAACATAACGTTCAAACGAGCGACTGCGAGAAGAGTGTGGGCAAGAAGAGGGAGGAGATAGAGCACCTCAAACCTTTAAACCAAGAGTGTGGACGCGAGAAGCAATTATATATATACAAAAAACAACATCAATTTTCATAAAAACTTACGTTAAAATATAAATGTTAACATCGATTTTTTAAAAAGCCGATGTTAACTGGACAATATTAACATCGATTTTTGGAAAACCGAAGTTAACAAGGCAATGTTAACATCAGTTTTCCAAAAATCAATGTTAATATCGTCATGTCTATTCCAATTATGCCACCGCCCTTTCCTTAATAATGATTTTATCAAAAATCAATATTAAAGTGCCGATGTTAAATATATTTTTTTTAGTAGTGTTAATCGGTATTTAGAGTATGTAAAAGACTTTTTATTTATTTATGAGAATTGAAGAGTATTAAAAAAATTTATAATAACTCATACGTTATTACTCAATTAAATAAGTTAAACCACCTTTGATAGGATGAAGAAGACTATAATCACTGTGTATATATAGTTTAGTAATTCTATTAGATCCTAATTAATAAGCGTTCACATTGATGCAAACACACACAACTTTATACGTATATTTTACGTGACTTTTTTATTCTTATTATTGTTATGCCTTTCCAATTTTGTCCCACCAATAGGAAGATTCAACTATACAGCAAAAAGTATGCAATAGTAGATTCCTGCAAAATTTGTGTTTGTGCTTTTCATTATTTTTATGGTCACTATAATCTATTCACATTTCATGAGTCATATGCATGTACCAAAAGTAAAATAAATTTATTCCTATGTACGTAATTAGATGGATCGATCTGAACGTTGTTATTTGAGTCAGTACTTGTTTACTAAAGGGCATATATAGCACGTAGGTCACCCAGACATCGGTTTGATATAAGGGAATTACAAAAATGAAAATATCGTTATTTTATTTTTTTATTCATCAATATCGTTACTAGTCTTTACCACATATATATACACACACAGAATACAACCCATTATTTAGAAATTTTCAACCTCTTAATTATTCCAAAATTTATTTGAATAAATTACATAACTATAAAATTAATATTTTTTATGGATAAATATTAATTATTAATTTATTATTAGATAAGGAGGGATTCGAAATAAGGACCTTTACTTTCTTTCTTCCTTTATCATTAGACTAATTTTATATTTCTCATAAAATTACTACTTATAACATGTTCGATTTCATATTTCAAATGTGATTTAAAAAAATTAATAGTTAGAACTTTCATATTTCAAAATGTAATTCTTCCATCCTGATCAACAAGGTAGTTTTTAAATATGCATGCTATTAATTTACTTGAATGGACAAGGCCAAATTGTTACTACAATTTAATGCAGCCATTTCTTTATTTAGTCTTAAACCAGGCACTGGCAGAGACAAATAAAACAGGTAAAAGAAGGATATGTTGCTGCAGAATTACTGAGAATTGAAAGTATGCGTAAGAGAAAACATGCGGCGAAATGGCTTAGTGAAATATAAAAAATGCATTCATATCTTATCGTCCGAACTCTAAGTATGCACTCTATACAAGTCACATTTCATTCAAGTAATAGTTTGATTTATCTTTTGTATAGTATTCATCTTCATCATTAGCCATTAATTTTTCGGTACTTAATTTTGGCAAGACATGAACACAATCTCTTTCAAAACACATGTAATAGTTGGAGTAATAGTTTAATTAGTTGTTGGAGTCAGAATAACTGATTAAAGTAATAGTTTTTCTTAATTAAGAATTCGTGACCAGGCCAAATTGAAGTAAATGCATGGTTAAGTTTCATTATAATTAAGCGTCTTTTGAGTTGTCGATAATCAAGAAAAAATACCTTCTGGTATACTAAAATGTCTTACATTACTTAAGAATCATGCAAGACTAAATATATAGTTTACAAAGACTCTCGTCCCATAAGTCATTGGAATATCTTTTAAAAATAAAATATTGTAAAAGAACAATATTTCAAACTTAAGGAAAACTTCGGATATTATTATGTAGGCCAATAGTAATATCATTATTGTATTTAATTATTTAATGTACGTAATGCTTTGAAATTGTAATATTTTTGGTTAATTTAAATATTTAAAAGCACTTAACAAATGAAGTTTTGACTCATTAACTCATTTAGCCTTTAAAGATTTTTTTTTTTTACAATTTAGACTTTAAAGATAGGTAATTATATGATTTATATAAATTAAAAAACTTCTTTATTATAAAGTAGACTTTTAAATAAGCTTTTCAGTCAAATCAAATTTTAAGAAAAAGTTGATGTTAGACTTTTTTTTTAAAAAAAAAAAAAAGAGAGACTTAATTATATTAAATAAATAAGTCAAACTTTGTCTTAATTAAATTTAGAAAGAAAATCAGACTTAGATCTTATTAAATCCAGCCTAACTCAGCCCATGCACTTACAGCAAAATAGAGTTTTCCAATCAAAGTTTTTAAGCCAACACATGACACATAATTAATCAGCTAAAATTCCTTTGAAAATTAATGTTATTTCCCACCGATGCATGTAGTAGTAAAATCTCGGATCTAACGTTATAATTTCAGAAGTGTCGTCACCTGAGGGTGCAAAGAAGCGTAAGCACCCAGCTAACCATGTCAACACAAGTTAGTGGAAGAATCTGCAGAAACCAACGGGCTTTGGTTTGTTGTGGACATGGTGTTAGTGTGTTACCACGAGAGAGTTTAGCCCTTTGGATTAGTCCCTCTCCGCATTTAAGAACCCGTTATTATTTTAAGACAACGACAGTGCACCATCATAATTGAACATGACCCATAATAAAAACATGGGGTTCTGGTTCTGGACAACAACGACCCTCACGTAGCTTCTTCCTTAGGCACGCACATGGATTTGTGTTGTGTTCTGTGTGGCAAGTCAAAAGCTACTGCAATCTAAAGTTGCATTCTTTTCTGGCCACTTTTTTTCACTTTGTTTTTATTCATTCATGTGCAGTGCAACCGCATTATTACTATGATATCCAGATTATCATTGATTAGAGTGAAATTAAACTAAACTTATTTAATAAAATTTAAGATTCAAAGTTTTGCAGATAAAAAATATGATTAATTAAGTGAGGTAACCTCACTAAAAGAAATTAATTAAATTTTTTTAACAAATATTAATCATCAATAAAATTAATAAATATTTGTATCGAAAAATTATATTTTATGATAAAGTCATTTATTAAAATAAAAATATAAGATTGATTAAATAATTAAAAAAATAAAATAAAAAATCACATATTCAATCTTCTTTATCTAACAAAAGTATAAAACTAATATTCTAACAAATTAACATTTACTTAAAAAAAAAAAACCATTCAATAAGATCTAATAGCAAATACACGTGTATATATAGTGTTTAATCAAAACTAAGTTTCTGGTTGCTTCATAATTAAGTACCTGACTTACATAAAATCCTATTGGGGTCTTTAAAAGTTGACATTTGTTAACAGTAGTGTTAGTGTATGTTGAGTTTGAGGCAATTTTAGGTCATATTTCAAATCATTGACAGCTAGAGACTTTCCGGTACAAAATGACTGTACCTTGCTGGCTGCAGCAACTGGAATCTGATTGTCGTTAATTTTGGCCTCCTCTAGCATGGCACATAACATGGAACTGGAAGCCTAGAGCAGAGGAGAGAGCTAGTGAGCCTTTGTTTATGCCCACAAGTTAGATTATATTCTTCTTTATTTTGTTTTCTTTTCTAAAAAAAAGTTCAGATTTAGTCTTCATCTAATTTAAAATGTTGCAACATGGTTTAACGCTAGTTGACCGACAGTGGAGGATCCACTTTAAATGGTATGGGTAAATTATCCCCCACAAAGTATTTTTTTAGTTGAATATATTCAATCATTTTTATTTTTGCCTCTAAAAAAAGTAGATACTGTTCCCATAAGATTTTTTATAATGAAGGTAAAAAGTTACGAGATAAAAGAGATAATGAATTAGTATTAATTTTATCTACCTTTGTAATTTTTAATAGGATTGACAATGAAAAAATTATACAACGTTTTTAAAATAAAATATGAAAATACATAGAGTAATTATAATTGTAAAAATATAAGCTTGGCATTATTTTAAGAAAAATAAATGTTTTATTTGAAGCGTTATATATACATATTTGAAATTGTACCTGATCATATGAACTTTAATTCTTGACATTATCAATTTAAGCTTCACCGATCAGAAAACAAGTTTCAAACTTAACTAAAGGATGCGAAACATGTTCTGTTTCCCATGTCTATGTCTGTGTGTGAGAGAATGTGTGAGAAATTAATCTGCATCATTTATGTTAGATCTGATAAATTGACGTTTCTAAGAGAAAGTTCACTTAAAATAGAGCATCTCTAACGTAAGAACAAAATTTTAGTTCTTAACTCTTTTAATGGGTTACTTAATACTACTTTTCACTCCAATAATAAAATGCAACTTGAATTCTTAACTTATTTTTAGCAAGTCTTATTTTATCCTTCTACTCTTTGACTTGGATAATTATTTTTTTAATAATTAAGCAGCCTTAGTTACACTTACTTGCTAATATAAGTATCCTTCATAATAATTAAGCAACCTGATTTGTAAGTTGCTTATATAAAGCATCTTTCATAATTCTATAAGTTAATAACTCATTTACTTTAATGATATTCTTAAATTGCTTAATTTATCAAAAGTGATATCAACTTATATCTCTTAATCAACTACTTCATGATTTAAATTTTAATTAATTCTTGAATATAAAATAAATCATATTAAAAAGAAAATATTCACCTTATACACACTCACAGTTCTAACAAAGATTAATCAATACTCACTTTATAAGCGCTCACGATTTCTAACACCATTCTGATCAAATTGCTTTGTATCAATATCATACTAACCAAAAAATGGTTGACTTTAAGAACCAACGTAAATTAACTGCATTGTCAGCATTGAATTTGCTTTAGAAAAAAGCATTTCACAAACATCGGCTAGAGTACACAACTTGATACAATATAAGCCTCTCTTGAGCCAATCGTTATTGATATTTTAATTGACTTTTTTCACTATATTTTATTAAGATGACAACCTTCTTTTTATTTGAATGAGAATAAGTAGATACACTTGCAACAAATAAGAATTATCCTTGTTTTTGCAATCGGGATGATGTGATAATGAAATTAATTTTAGTGATTCAAACAAACTAATTCCTCGATCCATTGAAAAATAAAATAATAAATTCTTTTTAGTTATTTTTCATGGTAACCTTCAGCATAGAAAGATGTTTCAAATCTACACCTCTATTTTACCTACGTGAATATTTAATGAAAAATAGAATTCCAAAGCAAATAGGAAAGGAACATAAAAATAGTAGGGGAATAATATAAACGATTTCCAAGCTTTCTTTGCAAATTAAATTTTCATCATTCAAAAAACAATAATGATGATGATGATAAAATTTCCAACCGAATAACAAATTAGTAATAATATTATCACTCTTTCCTCCTCCAAAACCATTTTCCTTTCATTCATGTAATGTAAAAAGTAAAACCGACTTTCTAACCATAATAATGTTGACCTGAAGGTGAAGCACCACCAGGTCTTGCATTTGGCTGAAGCAATCCTTGAGCAGCCTGACTGGTTTGCATGAGAGGTGAGGAACCAGGCGCTGAAAGTGAAGCACCACTGGACTGTAAATTTACATTGGGTGGAACCCCGAGCTGAGCAATTCCCATTGGATTTGCATTATGAGCCATGGGGCTGCTTTGTGCATGAGGTGAGGAAGCAACAGGCATAGCTGATGCTGGCGCATAGGACGGCATTGGAGGAGCTGCACCAGTTTGAACAGGAAAAGTACCAGGTGCCGATGCATAACTCGGTCTAACTGCCTGCAGGGATGGATCCCATGATGGCACTTGTCCGCCGGGAACTTGAGTATGATAAGCAGGGGCACTACCAGGGTACATAGATGCAGCCTGAGGATTTTGCCAAGCTGTTGGTGGACCTTGTGCTGCAAGCAGACTAGGATCCGGCACTGTATAATCTCTACTTTTGTCACTGAAAGCCTACAGCCAAAACATTTTATAACAATACTAAAATCAGAACTGTGATCATCATTATTCAACCATAATGAACAAATTACTGTAAAAGGTAGGTCAATCAAGTGTCAAGAGCATACACTTAAGAACCAAATCTCTTTCCGATCAAGTGTCCACATTGCTTCTAAGGATATCTTTAATATTCCCCCATTTTTCATTTTTTTCCTCAAGAACATTAACTCATAAACACATATTTTTATACCTTTACATTGAGATCAGTATGACGAGAGTATGATAGATGAAGCTTACAATAGCCACCATCATATATGCAATGCCCCTCTAGAGCTTCTCTAGCAGCTGATGCCGTTATGATATCTGCAAAAAAATGTTTACTCATGATCAAGAACAAAAAAAAATGCTTCATCAAGAACCAGGAACAGGAGGGGGGCTAGTAAATCTGCTACCTGGTTCCATTCCCTGTAATTATATTTAAACGTGTTGAATATGCCACATAATAATATAATATGGAACCTAATTTGCAAGACTATAATTCATAAAGTCTGGAGTGAAAAAAATTTATCAAAACCATCGAATATTATTAGAAAAAAATGAAAAAGCCAAAGGGTATACAAGAAATCCTTCACAAATATCAAATAAAACAAGGGAAAGAGGCTCAAAAAGTGACCAGTTTCTCCTGTGCCATTAACGGAATTTCCTCAAAAGAAACATGAACACATTATTCCTCGGATAAAAATACAAATATCTCAAAACCATAAAGTACCAAAATTAATGTCCATCTATTAGCAAGAAACATAAACCCTGTTCAACATTAGGGCAGAAAGAACGCATTTGGTTAATGAAATAATAACAATAAAAGAATGAAATGTATAATAGAATTAATATGGAACCATCAAGAAGTATACATTTAAGAAATATATATAAAAAGGGGACACAGTCTACTAGTTCAAGAACTAACAGTTGGATATGATTAATACCAGGGTACTGAATTAGTGCCTGAGTTTGACCATTCTTTTCAAATATAGCAATTTTCTGGACAGTACCAAATGCAGAGAACACCTGTAAAGATAGACCGGTGATGTGAGATTATAAATCACTTACAGGTTTGGATATTAAGCAGAAAAATGCAAATTCTCACCGTGTGGAGGACATCAACAGTAACAGCATACTGCATATTTTCAATGGAAGCCAAAAGCACATTGCTCTCAGGTTCTTTCCTCTTCCCATCAGGGCCTACAGCAGTCTGAAGATTATATGATTGTTAGCACATACTAAAAAGTAGTAAAAGGAGAATGTATTAAAGCATGAAACAAAATACCTGTACTGCCCCCTCAATAGCGGTATAATTAACAGGAAGCATGGGATTTGTATAGTCCCTGAAAAGTCACAGGGAAAAAAACTAATTCTATCTGTTTGACAAAAGACTAATATCAAAGAAAGAAAGTTCATAAAATAGAAATTTAACCATATAAATGTTATGCATGAATCAAAGCACTAAAAAAAATTCAGTACATTAAACAGATATAGAGATCTCAAGATTCTAGACTCTGGAGGCATTGAACCAAAATGGTTGACTAGCAAGATTTTAAATCACAATAGTGATGGACAAGCCTGCTAAATTTATGAAGTATTAAATAGACTGATAGAGGAACTGCTTGGTTCAAAATCATGATGCATGCTTATTCTTAGAGTTTCACTGTCACTATATCAAATTGTTTTAGCAAAAATGTTCTACTGAAATCAAGAATATTGTTTAACAACCATAGAACTTAGCCGTGCACATTAACAAAAATATAGCAAGTAAAATCAAGAAATTCAATCATAGAGGTCAAAAAGATTTGGCAACTACAGAATACAGACTTTGATTTATAATTATTCCTGACATCTGGATTGTAACCTGATTTAGTAAACAATACTTCAAATTTGGAGCTTCCAGACAAAGGAAAAAAAATTAATACAAAAGATAATTCAGGAGTAAAATCTAATGGCCAGTCAATCTCAGGTGTAAAAACCATTTTGTTTTCAAGTGAAGAACTAAATTAACAAAACTAGAAGCTGCCTCTACAACTATAATTCACTACGTGGTGAACACAATTATGACTTATGAGGCAGTGGCGTATTGTAAACATCAGAGTTGCCACCGAAGATAAAGATGGAAACCAGATTACATTGACAATAACTACAAATAATTAATATCGTTTGTCAACATGTTATAGCAAAAACCATTAAGAGAAAAAGCTTGTTTAATACATTTCAATAACATAGGAACAAGGATTTCAACAATATCAACAGAAAATGCATCAAACAGCTAGAAATGATCAAGAAAATTACTAAGTGGTCATGGCAAGTCAACTGTATCCTGACTACCAAGCTTCAGTAAGCCCTAGATGATAAAAGAATCAATTAACAAATTAGAGAACACCGCAAAAAACAAAATACAATAGCTTTCACAATTTGTTTGAGTTTCTAAGGAAATACCAATGATAAAATCTGACGAATAATATATGATAGTTGTCTTTACTACCATCATTACCTGCTGCGATTTGACTGAAATTTGATATTCAGATCTTTATGTGCGGAATATGAAATTCGCAAGTTACAAGAACCAACATGGGCTGGAAGCAGGTATCTACATGCCAAAGAACAAGTGAGTCAGCAAATTTATGACTTGACAAGCTATAACTAGAATTATAGATGGGGTTGAAGAATAAGGAAAAAATACAAAAAGAGCTACTTGCCTTGGTATACTTCTTCCATCCAGTGCATCCCGAGCTGAAGAAGCAGTCTCAGCATCAGTGAACTGAATCAGAGCCTGCCATGGCATTAAACATTGTCAAAACTTACAGTGAGTCAGGAACACAATGGAGGCAGTGCAATTGATAATAATTCACTAACCTGAAAACCTGCAGTCTTTTCGAATGTAGCAATTTTGTGAACAAAGCCAAAAGCAGAAAACACCTGAATAAAGAACAAATAACTAGTTCATACATCATATTGTTTCCACCTTAATCCTCATTCAGTCATTCCTTAAATGTAAATGTTAGAAGATAATATGTCAGCACACAATCCAAAAAACCATCACAAATGTTGAGATCACAAAGCAATGTCGAGAAGGAAAAATAAGTTCCAAACAGATAAGAAATAAGTGCAGAATGACACCTGTACTTATATGCGTGACCTTAGAAAGGTGTATGACGTACATGACAAATATTCCAAACTGTCTCCAACAAAAGTATCTAAATATGAGAGATCACCATCTGTGGTTCAACCGATTTCAATAAAAGATGACACATTATTTAATCAGGATTCTGTCTAACTCTAAATAAAAGAGGCAGAAGATAAAAGATCATATTATTAAATAGAGAAGAAAAAAAAAAGGAACTGTATATAAATACAAAGTATTAAAACCCAGATTCCTTATCACTAATTCACAAGAAAACCTTTGCTCCTCCCAAAAGGGGAAAGGAAAAGATGTAATAAGAATGAAAGATTTGCATAAGACTTCAATGCTTCCTAGGAACATCAGATGAAACCAAAATATAAAGCAGAATCCAATTAGAAATTGTATTTCCACATAATAAAAACAGAATAAAATAGTTTACCATTTTCCATAAAAAATTTAAAATTTTACTGAAACAGAAATTGATTTAGTGAAGATGTTGTTGCCTACATAAATTAAAGCACATTTCAACATATTCCATGCACCCTATTTAAACATTTCAAACTTCCTAAATTGACAAAAAGAAAGAAAAAAATACATAACCCAAAAAGAGACATTTCTGTAAGTTAATACATATAACCATATCCCTATGTTACTATATGATTCTTGGATTAGGAATTTTTATTACGTTTACTTTTAGGATTAACCCCTGTTTTATTGGGATCATGATTCATGACCAATCACATGTTAAACATTTCATACACACACAAGCCTTAAAACATGCACACCACGCATCTAACCAAACAAGAAGCATGCAAAAACACATACACACAACAGCAAACCAGAGCAATGAAATAAAACTTACTCACACTTACCAAATGGATAACATCAATGCTCACATCCCCAGCTTCCACACCTTCAATAGTTACCAGCAAGACATTTCCAGGAATATCTCCAGGGCTTTTGTTGTTGACAATTTCATGTCTATTAGAATACTGAATGTAAACAGTTTTACCACGAACCATAGCTGGTTCTGAAGATGAAGCATAATATGAAACCATCGAAATGGCTTGATTTAGATCCGCCTGGCAAAGCATGTATAATTGAGTTAAAAAAAAAAAAAAAAAAAAAGAACCAGGTATCATCAAATATAAGAAAACACATCCTCGGACGCTCGGCAGTCACTTAACACACCAATCAAAACTCAAGGGAAATAATCTTAGAAGATGAACAGTGTCAAAAACAAAAAGTTTACAAAGTAAACATTTTTATTGCATGGCAAGCTTAATATCCCCAACATATTAAATCTTCAATCTAAAACATAAGAAGAAGGTTTCTTTGAGAAGTTGTCTCAACTCAAAAACAAAATTGAACAGCCAGGGTAGTGTATCAGTACATGGTGAAAATTCCAGTAATGAGACTTTAGGCTCCACCTGAATATGTTATGGGTTCTCTTAGGCTACGAGAACACCGTACCTAAACCGGAAACCTTAATAACAATTGCTATGCCCACCACTGATATCTGCAACTGCAAGGGACCTCGATCTCCAAAAATTTTTTACACGTCAGCAAAAACCCTCCTTTTAAAAATTCACTCCTTACAAGAACCGTTAATATCTTGACTCATTAATTTAAAATATATGATCAATGGTTTATTTTTATTAATCATCCAAATTTTTCACCCAATCCATGATGATTGGGCAGATTGGTTGGATTTATGCACCGACAGAGCGTATAAATGGATGCAATCGCCAGCACCACCCCTGGGTTATTCAAAGTTGCATTTTTTTAAAAAATAGAAAATAATCGGCGCACTTTTTTCAAGTGTAAAAATGAAGAAAAAAAATGAAATGCCTAATTGTGATGCCCTAAGCTCAAGAGTAAAAGCTAAAAATGGTTACATAGAGCTGAATTTCTCGTGAATCAACAAATACACAGCTAAAAACCCTAAAAAGGGAAGAATTGAAAAGAATAGGAAAGGAGAGAGGGAGTTAGTACTTACGAATTCGACAAAAGCCTGGTTGCGATTGGCGCCGACATTGCACTTGGTGTTGATGATCTTACCGAAGGGTTTGCAGAGCTCTCTGAGTTCCTCTTCGGAGCATTCCCAGGGAAGGTTGCGAAGGTGGAGCACCTTGGAAGGGGTTTGAGTGTATCGGAACTGGTGCTGGTTCGAGGTTGACATCGCGTGCTTCCAGATTCCGATGCGAGATTCTTCGTTTCGTTAGGAGGGCCAAGTTGTTTCCAGCCAGCGACTGTTTTTGCTTTGCTTTGCTCTGGTTTTCTAGAAAGAAAAAGTTTTAGATTTTTTTCCTATCACAAAATGTCAGGATTGCCATGGCTTATTTAACTTCTTCTGGCTTAGAAACAAAGTGTTAGATTTTTTTCTTTTTTCCTATGTAGTGATTATCTATGTCTAATGTCTCTTTTTTTATATCAGACGTGGTTAAAGTCTTAAATTTACATGTATCTTATTTAAATTTTAAAAAAATCAATCACTGTATTTTCAATTAGTTAAAGTCTTTTATACTTTTTCCTTTTTTAAAAAAAAATCTTTATACTTTTATATCTAAAAGTTTTAGTCTTCAAACTTTTCCTTAATCCACATGTTTTTTTTTGTTATAGTTTGAGATTAAATTCATTATGTAAAATAGAGGAATGTTAATCATGTTTAAGTAAAAATATAAAAACAAAATATATTTTACTAAAAAAAAATTAATTACAATCAACAAATAGTATGAAACATTTTGAATAAATATTATATCCACAAATATCCTAAAAGTCTTTTACACAAACATCTTATTTAATCAAAAATTATATTATATGATAAAATTTATTGATTTTTATAATAATTATCTTAAAAATAGTATTAAAAATTATTTCTAAATGATTAATATAAAAGTGTTTATATGACAAAATTTTATTATTTGATTAAGATTTTTAAAACATAATTTATAAGATTTAAAATAAATGTATATATATTATATAAATAGAGAAAAAAATAGACCTTAAAATAAATATTAATGTTATTTCAGATTATATTAATGCATCGTTATCACTATCACTATTATCATTACCACCATTAATGTAATCATTGTCATCGTCATCATGATCACTATAATGTTATCTCGTTGCCATTGACACCACCTTGGTCATCTCACCGTTGTCACAAATAAAGAAGACGAAGTATTTTGGGGTGTCAACACAGATGAAGTGTAAAATCTCCAATAAAGTGCAACTTTTGTAGGCGACCCCTATCACCACCTTTATCTAAGTGCAAAATCTCCAATTAATTCTTTTAAGTCATTATCAACTCTATAATCTCATACATGCATAACCTATAGATCTCTTATTCCGGTGTGTATTGGATTAGTTCATGTATCCTCACAAATCAACATGAGGCATTTCAATATGTTTTATCCTAAATTACAACCTTTGGATCTCTTTCATTTACTCGCTTGTACCTTATATCTTTTTGCACCACTGAACACTCCCCATTTTTTGCAATGTCTGGGATGTTATTATAATTAAATAATTAATCATATCCATATTTTATTTTTGAAAAAACTATCATCTCATACTCAATTAATATTTAATTTCGATATTGGAGTAGAAAGTATTTATTTTCTTGTTCAGTCAATATCTAATTTCAACATGTATCACCAATTAAGCTACCCTATTAATATTGTATGTTAAATTAGTTAAAAAAATGTATAAAATCAAGTGAAGTGAATTTAATATATTCAATAGTAAATATTATAATTTTTTTAACCTTAATATGCCAAAAAATAAAAGCAGCGAATAAATAAATCAGGAAGGCGGCGAAGAATCCATCATACATAACGAACCCTGAAACAATTTCTCCAACCCTAGCGCGCACACACACGCACAATCCTTTCTCTCTCTGAAACCGTACGTTACGTAACCGTAGGCGATATCACAAATTCACAGCACACACAGTCCCCACTCTCTACAATGACCGGTCAACGCAGCTCCTACGGCAAGCGCTCCCACTCGCACTCCGATTCCGACGCCGGCTCCAAAAACAAGCGCCGCAACCCCGCCGCCGACGAGTCCTCCTCCTCCCTCATCACCGCTGACGACACCGTCTTCCGCTACCTCTGCCCCGTCCGCAAGATCGGCAGCGTCATTGGCCGCGGCGGCGACATCGTCAAGCAGCTCCGCGCCGACACCAAGGCCAAGATTCGCATCGGTGACGCGCTACCCGGCTGCGACGAGCGCGTTGTCACCATCCACAGTTCCTCCGAGGAGACCAACCATTTCGACGAGACCGATGATCTCGTCTCGCCCGCGCAGGACGCGCTTTTTAGGGTTCACCAGCGCGTGATTGCGGAGGACGCACGTGAGGATGAGGACGAGGAGAGGAATCATGTGACTGCGAAGCTTCTCGTGCCGTCCGATCAGATCGGATGCGTCATTGGAAAAGGCGGCCAGATCGTGCAGAATATACGGAGCGAAACCGGCGCGCAGATTCGGATCCTTAAGGATGATCGCTTGCCTCCTTGCGCGTTAAGCACCGATGAACTTGTTCAGGTGAATTCATGAATTAATTAATTATTTGGTTAATTTTGGATCATAAAGAAAAAAAAAGTTTAATGTTTTTGCTTATAATTGGAATTCGTTAAGCGAGAAACTGAGAAATTATATTATAATTCTATACTGAGACTGTATATTGAAGGTTTAGGATGATGAGAAGAGAGACAATGAAAGAATCAGAGAGATTTTATTTCAAAATATGAGTAGATAACTGAATTCAATTCAGATTCTATATTCGTAGTGTGCTCTGATAGGCACATGGTTTTAGAAAAATTGTCTGCAACAAGGTTTTAAAATTGCAGTCACGTTTTGTTGGGATCCTTTGCGGACAAATGCAGATTCAATTGTGGTCACGGAGATCCAAAAATCTTTCTTTTGCTGAAATCGTGGTCATAGACCAATTTGTAAAACCTTGTCTGCAACCAATCGCTGTTTCAGCTGCTGGTGTCATGTTTTTTGGCTTCCTGTGACTGCATTGGAACTGCAATTGTAAGTATGTCATTTTGTCCACAATTTTTCTTAACACTAAACGTGTCATTTAGTCCACAATTGCAATTTAAAACTTATAAAGGCAATCTGTTATGAAGCTGGATCACTGATAACAGAATTCATTAGGATATGTAACTGTCCAAGGGAGTTTGCACAGTAAATAGGGCTTCATAGGAATGCTGTGAGCGGCAAATACACACTGCAAGCTTTAAACTATGGTAGTAGAAACTCTAAGATAGGAATGCACTTGAATGGTTTAAGCTGAGTTTGCTTGTTGTGGAAGTGCAGATATCTGGTGAGGCTGCGGTTGTGAAGAAAGCTCTGTTTCAAATTGCTGCTCAGATTCGTGATAATCCATCGCGGTCTCAGCATCTGCTTGCTTCTGCAGTTCCTGGTGGGTATGCAACTGGTGGTCCTGGTGCAGGGGCTCCGATTATGGGAGTGGCTCCTTTTGTGGGTGCTTATGGGGGGTATAAAGGTGATACTGGTGACTGGTCACGGTCTTTGTATCCTGCCCCAAGGGATGAAGCGTCTATGAGAGAGTTTTCAGTTCGGTTTGTCTGTCCTACTGGGAACATTGGTGGTGTGATAGGAAAGGGTGGTGCCATAATAAATCAAATCAGGCAGGATTCTGGGGCAACCATCAAAGTTGATAGTTCAGCAACTGAAGGAGATGACTGTTTGATAATCATTTCGACGAAAGAGGTGAAATATTGATGATCAAGTGTGGTATGGATATGTGATTTTTTTTGCAGTTCTGATGGTTTTTAAATTGTGTTTATGCAGTTTTTTGAGGATTCTTTCTCTCCAACTATAGAAGCTGCTGTGCGATTGCAACCTCGGTGCAGTGAGAAAGTGGAAAGAGATTCAGGGATTGTCTCTTTCACTACCCGTCTTCTGGTGCCAACCTCCCGAATTGGTTGCCTTATTGGTAAAGGAGGGACAATTGTGACTGAAATGAGGAGGCTTACAAAAGCAAACATTCGCATCCTGTCAAAGGATAATCTTCCTAAAATTGCGTCTGAAGATGATGAAATGGTGCAGGTAAGGGTACCGTTGAAGATTGATTGAGTAATCTTGTTTTCTGTGTTATCAGAAGTTGCAGTTTCCTATAATTTCTAAACTATGTTGGCTTTTATTTTGACCCTTGTTTAGATTTCCGGAGACCTTGATGTTGCTAAGGATGCTCTTGTGCAAGCACTTACACGGCTAAGAGCAAATCTTTTTGATAAGGAGCGTGCTGTCTCAGGATTTCTTCCGGTGCTTCCATATCTTCCTGCTTCAGTTGATGGATCAGATGGTTTGAACTATGACAGTAGGGATGGTAAACGACATGGACGTGGTGGATATTCCGGTGGGTATGGAGGTTCAAGTGATTTGGCATCTGGTGATGGTTATGGAAGCTATGGAAATTCACAGGTTCTTTTTACAACCGTGCACCTTGTGAAAATTTCAAGTATGGATTAGCTTCGCCAGTTTAACTATTATTTCTCATTTCTCAATTTGTTGATTTTATTTATCTGTAGCTTGGTAGCAGTGGTGGTGCTTATGGAAATTATTCTTTGGGACGAACTAGTGCCTATGGGTATTATTTATGTCCCAAGTGTCATTATTATTTTATATTCTTCACTGATCCATGTTATGAGGAAGTTACTCTTACTGGATTATGTTCAGAGTGTTCTAAAGCTCACGAATGCTGATATTTAGTATCTTTTGTCAGGTCTTCTCAGAATGGTTCTTCTCGGAGGAGAAACCATGCTTACTAAAACTTGATGGGTCCCTGCAGGTAGATTACAGTTTTCACTTTATCTGGCAACTTCCTATAATGTAGGCCATTCACATTATAGTATATAACAGATTGATATCTTAACCTGACCAGTCTACCATTTGAAATTCTGATGCTCTTGTTTTCCCTTTGTTGCCTTTCCCTTCCCATCCAAACAGCTGAGTTCTATGAAGCCTGAAGCCCACTGCCTAAACTGGAAGACCAGATCAACCAGGTTTTGACAAACTCATGGCCCACCTTGACACCTCTACCTAGGGGACCAAACATGTGGAGACTATTGATATTGGCCATGTCCATTTTACCTTATTTCACAAGCTTGATAACTAATGCTCCCCCAAGAACCTATAAAGCTGGCTTGCCTTTTTGGCTGCTTTTCAATTCCTGTTCAGTTGTCTTTAGATTTAAAGCACCATGTAGCTACGATCCTTTGGCAGTTGTATACCTATTTTGTTACCATGATTGGGTTTTGTTTTCATGATAGTTCACTGTTACTTGCAGTGTGAACTTTCGTAGTTATTTTAATTAAAAGTATTTTGATTCCTGGTAAAAGTTGATCCACTCTTTATACATCAAAATTTGGTAGAGCTTTTCTCTCTGTCTGTCTGTATTGCAGGTGTCAATATTTTCCTGTCATTAGCAAGTTATGGGTATTCTTCATCATTCGACTTTGATTAATCATATTTATGGATGTACTTCAGTACTTCAGATATGATGAATGAGAGGTATGGAATCTGTTTATGTGCTTCTTGTTCTTGGCTAAGGTAATACATTTGGAGGCATGTAAAATCTTTCATGATTCAGAAATAGAATAATATAGTACATGCTTGTTGCAGCCATGATTAAATAGGGTGGAGTGGCCCATTTGACAGTCCTAGTTTTGGGCAGCTTTTTGCAATAAAACCTTTATATGCCTAACATGGCTTTTACACAAAAATTATGACATGTTGATGTCTCTCTTTTTGTGTGTGTGGTCTGTGTGGTGATACATTGTAGTTCATGCATGCACCTGAATTAATGCTCCACATAAATGCTTAAAAGAAAAAGGAAAACATCTATTCTTTAGTTGTTGACTAGTATGCTTTACTATCTGATCCGGATTGGTATGCCTACATGAGTGTTATTAAATAGCAGCCATGGTCGAAAGCAGTGCTGGATTTTTTGTCAACTGCCATAGGAAATATATGAAAATAGGCCCACCATGGTGTGTTTATATGGCGGAGTTTCAGCCTTCCACCATCCACCATTGATTACACTGCATTACCTTAAGTACTTGTCTGGAAATTCTAGCTGTAATGAACAGGAGGCTTGGAGGACATGGATTTCTTTTATTAGATGTTAGTTTTGTATTGTATTTAGGCAGTTCAATAAAAAAAGGAAGAATGAAATGCTAACATATGCCATTTTGATGATCCCTGGGATTTTGGAAATCAAGCAATATTTTGAGTTAACGTGGATAATTGAAATACGGTGACGTGTGGTATGTATTTTCTTTTAGCGCACTTTTGGTCTGTAGCTTTAATTGAATGCTGCAGCTGAATCACCCTTATTTGTAACTCATTTTGCCAGGTCATTTCAGGTATGAAACAGGTAAGCTCCCTCCCTTAGGTCATTTACGATGCACCGATGTGCAGAAGCAAATGTGCCTAACAGGAATTTTCTAAATCAAATGAAGTAGATTTGGGTCTGGTGATGGATGATGGATCCCGTTGAAAAGTTTTTTTTTTCCCTTGTCTTGAGCATGATTAGTATAGAGAATATCTGATGTTTGTCATAATACAAAAGCATGGTGGTACCACTAACTTTGTTATTCTGTTCTCAAACGTTCCCCCCCCCCCCCCCCCCCCCCCCCCATTTTTCGAGTGGCTTGCTATTTTGCACCTATAGTTAAACGAATTAGCAAATCAGTTGTTTCAAAGGAAGTCATATTGTAGAATTTCAACTTATGAGTGTCTTTTATCGTTCTCGATTAGCAGAGAGATGTGATTGTGATTCAAGGATGTGATGTTTTGGATTATCCAATGTGCTGCAAACCGGTGATTTAAGTATTTAGTATGGAACTAAGTATATGATTTGATTAAAGTTTGTCAACATAATTTTAGATTAAAAAGTATGTTGTAGTCTTAAGTCTGATAAAATAAGTTTATTATAATTTTTGTTTGGATATTTATGTTTAGAAGTATATGAAATTTGTTTGGAATAATTTCAATCAAAAACTGTCAATATACAAAGCAAAAGTACATTCATTTTTAAGAGTAACAAATTTGTCGCTTCTAATGGTTTGTTCTAATCGTAGGTTGCAAAATTTTCGGAAAATCTAAACATTGGCGGAACTTAAATAAAGCCAAAAATCAAATATGATTTAAAGAACTATTCCCATTTTTTCTATTTTATAATTTCCTTTGAATTTCCTAACTTTTTTCTAATTTTTGAAAAAAAAAGTAAAAGAAAAATTCGTAAAAATAATTTAATTATCGTTCACATGGACAAGTTTGATTTATTAAAGAATCTATTTACCGAAATTGTTAGACATAAATAATGAATAAAGGGCAGGTTTAAATATGAAATACATTCCACCCTTAGTTTCCTTTATATGGAGTTTTTTGCAATTGAAAAAATTTAGATGCGCTGTCTAGGTATTTTAGTGTAATTTTCAAATTAAAATTAAAGAAGCTTGTAAAAGTCTACAGAAATACACATGACTATGCTTTATTTACCTCCTGCCACTGCAAAGTCTACCATGGAAGTTCTTCAGCCACCTACCAATGGTCTCTCATCATTTGTTTGTGATAAATCTGCTAAACTCATCTGATTCTGATCAAACCACACCCTACATTCATACCACAACATCAAAATTCACCGCCTCTTCCCCCAAAGCAGTCAAAATTCAGCACTCATCACCCCTGAACAAGTAAACCATGCATATAATTTTCAAAAAGCTTTGGTCCCCCTTGGTGCCTTAGAAGCTCTGCCCTTCGCTATCAACACATTGGTCTGAATTATTCATTTGTTTTGCTAATAAATATTAATTTTTATTGAAAAATTTAACTGATTTTCATGTTTGACTTGTTGGTATATGATGTGAGTATTAAACATTTTAATACTGTTTTTTAAATTAGACTAATATATATGAACACAATTCGTTGTTATAAACGGATTTTGATTATTATAATACTACTTAAAGTTTCCTCGTTGTTTTGTTATTCCTGCTGTCAACTCTCTGAAGCAACTATGCTAGCTACATGTTGTAATTGTGCACTTCTAGCAATTGGGACACTAAACAATTGCAAGATTTGTTCTTTTTAACGCGCAAGTCATTGGAGGATAATTTAACCAAGCGTCAAGAAATCATGACCGATAAATAGACCATAAAGAAGCACGAGTGCTGTCAATAATGGGAAATAACTATTTTTTTTTTTACATTAAATATGATCAATTGATCATGGGTTTTTAGATTGGTGCGTATAAAAAATATTTATTAAAAGAGGTCAAATCCTAAATGAACTTTAATACTTTGAGGGATTAATCTTTAACTTTTGGTTGAGAGATTTCTTCTAGGTTAAAAAAATCATTCATTCCATGATATATATACTTAAATTCCTGTTTAGGGGCAATTTTGATGTTCTAGGAAGGATTTTCTTCCCACAATCACCGTTGGATAATGAATGGGACATCACAACTTTGAAAACATGAAATCGACAGTGCATGGTAGGTAGAAAAACATACTACAAGAATAATTGTAGAAAGAAGAGCAGGGATTCTGTACATTATCTAGTAAGTTTCACCAATGTAACATTTATGTTGTGTTTCTCTCGTAGCCAAATGGAGTAAATTCTTCCACCCAACTCAACAGTACGGTCCTAGTGAGAGAAGTTGCTCATATTCAACTTGGTCAAAAGCTGCTACTTCCCTTAAATGACCTTTAATAAGTGACCTGAGAAACTAGATATCTACTCAGACTTTGGTAGTGATGGGGATGCATCTAATAAAGTGTGTGTTTATTGGCTTTTTCACCCATGCAAAGTCACATCCACCACTAAGAACCCTCTTTGATTACCCTCCTTTTAAAAAATATTTCCCTTAGACAAAGAATAGTTATGGGTATGCACTAATGCTATAGCACCATTAATGCTATATGCAACTTCTCTATATAATAACTAATCATCTGTTTGCTTCAAACAAACTCCATTCGTCCATTTCCTGCCAAGGAAGGCCTTGAAGGCCAATTGGCTTCTTCTTTTCCACCTTTTCCCTTCATTTTGATTGAGAATGTTGTCTTTCCCATTCGGGAAATAAAAGTTCCCTTCTAGTGCCAGTGGTGGGCTCATTTTGATTGGTGACACTAAATTTTTTGAGGCTAATGATTTGAGGGCTTTTGTTTATGGCAATTAAAGTTTCATCTAAAATGTCTTGCATGCGGGAATGAGATCTTGTAGTGCAGCCAAGGATGACTTGCCGTTAAACTTGTTTTGGCATTATTATTATGATGAAGACCTACTTCTCATGCCATCATGTTCCTATATATGCTAACTAGTTAACCGGCAAGTCAACTCTGGCTACACAATGGCCTCCTTCTCCCATGCTAGACATTTGATGAATATTGTTGGATTTGATCAACTGTACCCACAATATGTTGAGCTTCACTTATATGCACTGTTGGAATATGGAGGACTAGTATGAGAGAGATTTCTATAAATGAGTAACAAATCAGTCACACAAGTGATCATCGAATCCAAAATTTTAAAGGTATTAACTGTGAGAGTCCTTACCACTAATATGTTACTCAAAATGCATATTTTTATCAAATGTGAGATTTTTTATTCACTTTTGCACCTCATCATGCACACTAGTAGATACTTAAGGAGATTTGCATGTTAGTTGAGGCTATATGACATAATTTTGATAAGCCCTTGTTGAAGTGTATTATATATATATATATATATAAAGATTTTACTTACTTTTCAGTTGAACTCTAAATTAGTTAAGATTTTTTTTCCTGATGAACAATAGGGGTGTTAAGAAAAACAATTTGCAGAATAATTTTCAGGTATTAACATTAAATTCGCTTTGAATTTTCCTTAGTTTGTAACTTGTACCAATGTTTCAAGCTGTGGTTATTGTTGCTTAAAATTTCTTAAATCAGTAGTGTAACGTTGTGTAAGCATTGATAGATATCTATTCATGTTTTTCCCGTGTTCTGTCAGCTTCTTAGTTGATATCTGTTTTAAGTGTCTAGTAGTTAGCTTACTGATCTCTATATTATTGGAGTGACCAGTGCAAAGGTACATTGTTACTTATATTTTTATATGATATTTGTATATTAAGTTTAATGGATATGAACATGTTAGCGTAAAAGACTGTCAATTAATTTATTAAAAATTTAAAATAAATTATAAAAGTAAATTATATGTCATTATCTTATTTGTATAAATAATAAATATATTACTTAATTGAATTATATACCTAAATATAATCTAACTATCTTAATTAAAAACATTTTAATTACCTTAATTATCTTAATTAATATTCTTCATTTTGTTAGTCTTGCCAACATTAAAATAACTATAATTAATGATAAGGACTAAGAAATAACACTAAGAAAATTTCAGCATTTACAAGTAACAAAAATTGTACAAGGGCAAAAAGTATAGTCATATTTGCATATACTTAAAACGTATTTAAGTCAATAAAAAAATATAAAAAGAAGAGAAAAAATGTGAGATGATTGGTATGATAAAAAAGTAAAGAAAAATATGAATAATAAAAAATATAAAAAAGGTAAGTGAAAAAAATGTTACGTTTTAAATTCATTAAATGCGATTACCTCAGTTTTTTTTTTAAGGCTACTGTTTGGGTTGACGTAAAGTTGTTCTAACTACTCGAAAGAGAGCTTTCCACTTAACCATTCCAAGTTGTGTGAATGGAATATCAGCATGGTCATATATAAGTGTTTTTTTTTTAAGTTACCACATAAGTTATAACCATAGCAAATACATAGATCTTAATTTTATCCAAGAAAAAGATATAACTGTTTCATCATTTAAAGTTCAAACAAACAATTCGCTACCATCCTTTTCTTAGCAGCCTTTATGTCATCTTCTATGCTGAGCACAGAATCTTTCCAGTTTACATCCATAATCTGAAATGATGTTAGTTAGCATTGCTTTTCTTTTTTCCATTGGCATTGTCTATAGAGCAGATGTCGTGATTATCCAGGTGAAAAATCAGTCATGTTGCCATGGGAAGAGATCCTCTCAAGTGAAAAAAAAAAAACTGAGATGGTCAAGTGTTAACGTCTCACTGTTAATTCTTTTAAATCTCCATTTTACAATAGAAATATGTTATATTAATAATTAATAATCTTGTACAAAGTCAATGTCATGGAAAATAATCCATTCCCACGCCCCCATACATATGCACCATTGTATTCAACTGGGGTTCTCTAGCAATTGAAAAACAAGAACTATATATTATGGCAAGTAAACTATTCAACAATAGAAGTTATAAGGTTGACTTTCTGTGGTTGAAGAAAGAAGGAGAGAGGAAAATGTCGTGGGTTCAAATCCATTTCACTCACATTCTAAACAAACTAACAACTAACATTTATCCATCAAAAAACATATTCAACAACAACAAAATCTTATCCTACTGAACAAGCAAACTATTCAAACAATGAATTTTGCCATATATATAAATAGTTCAAGCATGCCTATCCCATGCCTAAAAAGAATCCATTTTAGAATGACAACATATTACAAGAATGTGATGACATATAGACTATAGTCACCTTGCAGCGGCATTTGACTTCTTTTTTTCAACTTAGGTTTTGATTCAAAACAAATAATGCATTAGAGCTTTATTATCTGCTTCAACCAAGCTAGAGCCCGGATTCTTTGTCACACCACTGCAATTCATTAACCACCTTACCTTCTCAACCCCATTTCACCCATATTATTGACAACAGTACGTATTCACCACTCATCCCTTCTCAATCTAAGCAGCTCCTCATTCACACGTTTTGCCAACTCCACATCTCCATAAACTATGCAAGCTCCAAGCAAAGTCCTTCCATTAACTGGATTTGGCTCAATCCTAATTCAGGCTTTGAATTCAAATCTTGAGATTTATACAACTCTGTAACTTGATCGATTCACCCATTCCACACCACAGATGACTTGGAAACATTGTAGGCCCAAACATCTTAGCAGCACCAAAGATCAAATGTATCTCCACCCAATCATGTTCAATCCCTAGAAACAAATTGACCTTTGCATGAATATGCCAAAAACTACATTCATCCTGTAATTTTGAAGTTTCATATTGTGGTTCTCTTAGTGGAGTTGGATGTACACCTTTTTTAAATTCATCTATTAATCGGTGCTATACCAAAATGAATAGATGATATTTCAATAATTGATCAGCATCCATGTTACCACATAATACTTCATGATCATCACCTGTATGCCTCAACAAAGCTAGAGCCACGAGTTTTGGTCACACCATTGTCGTCCATTAACTTCCTTACATTCTCGGCCCCATCCCATTCACCATGTGATGCATATACATTTGACAGCAATACATAGTCCCCACTTTGGTCAACTCTCATTCTAAGCAACTGCTCAGTTGCTCGTTTTGCCAACTCCACATCTCCATGGACTTTGCAAGCTCCAAGCAGACTCCTCCAAACAATAGCATTAGGTTCAATCTTCATGGAGGCTATGAAATCAAACGCTTCCTTCAAAAGTCCAGCACGCGCTAGCATGTCCACCACACACCCACAATGCCTAATATTTGGCTCAATCTTGTACTTATTTTTCATTAGATAAAAATAACGATTACCCTCATCAACATTCCCAGTATGACTACAAGCTGCCAAAACACCAACAAAGGTGATCTCATCTGGACAAACCTTAGTCCTCTGCATTTCCCTAAACAGACCAAGTGATTCCTCAGCATGGCCATGAAAGGCCAACCCACCAATGACCGAGTTCCACGAGACCATGTCTTTATCTCTTATCAACCAAAACACACAAACTCCTTTCCCAATATTTCCACACTTGGCGTACATATCAACAAGAGCATTCCCCAAAAGTGTGCTCAACTTCCCCTTGTTCAACTCCATGATCTTGGCATGCACCTTCTCCCCAATCTCCCAAATCAGCACAAGCCGACAACAAGCTCAACATTGTCACCTCATCAGGGCACTCCCCAACTTCACACATCTCATCAAACAGCTCCAATGCCTCCTGGTTCAAGTTGTGAAGCACATAACCACCAACCATTGCATTCCAACTAACAACATCCTTCATAGGAGCCTCATCAAAAAGCCTCCTAGCACACTCCATCTCCCCATGTTTTGTGTAAGCCGTGATCATCACATTCCACGACACCAAATCTCTCTTTGGCATTTCATCAAAGAGTTTCCGCGCAACACTCAAATCCCCTCTTTGGGCATACCCAGCAATGAGTGCAGACCAAGCAACCACATCCCCCTTATCCGAATCATCAAAAATATCATTTGCAACCTTCAAGTCTCCACATTTAGCATGAAAAACTAAAAGGGTGTTCCTCACAACCACATTTGAACCGAAACCAAGCCTAAAAACCCGGCCATGAACCACGGAACCGGTGTTGACCCAGAAGAGCTTGGTGCAAGCCTTGAGAACAAGAGGGAAAGTGAAATTATCAGGCTTCACAGAACGGTGGGTCATCTGGGCATACAGTGCAACCGCGTGCACGGGATCATGGCTCTGAGAAGAGCCTCTGATGTAGGTGTTCCACATGAAGGTGTCTGGTTGGGGAATTTGAGCGAACATCTGGACTGCATATTGTGTCACGGCGGTGGTTGCAGCGGGGCCCACCATTGACATGGCGGTGGTGAGGACGAGTTTTCGGAGGAAACCAACGTTGGAAGTGAAACCGTTAACGATCATTAAAGCGTGAATCTGTCTGAGGGTTCCAAGGTTCGTAATGGTGCTTCTGCCTCTTCTTTTTCTGATCATGCTTCCAAACTATTGTTTAAATTTTTTTTTTGTCATTAGTTGTTGCCTCTCGAGTTTGTTAAAACTGCACGAATATGGAGATGGAGACTATGCTAGTGAAAGTTTCCAATTGAGTGATAGAATTCTTCTTGCTAGTATATTCAACTCAACTATCATATTTCCTTCAAATTTATTTTCTTATGAAAAAGTTTGCTAGGATCAAACATAACTACGGTACGACAGAGTGTTTTGGAGAGGTTCTCTTCCACGATGCCGCCAACATTCCTTTAAACGGTTTAGGTGATTAGATGATTAAGAGACAATATATATTATGTTTGATTCTTTTTATTAATGAAAATTAAAAATATTAAGTATTAATAATTAATATTTATCGATAAATAAAAGTAAAAATCATGATCCTTTCACAAAATTGTTATTTTTGCCTAAAAAGTATTTTTCACCTAAAAGTCATGCATTTAGTAGTAAAAATTCACAAAACTTTATTTCTTTCAATGAAATCATAATGATTTGTAAAATGATAGGTGATATCTTGCACTTTTCACTTGCATGAGTGGAGGTAATAGTGTAATACAGTAATGTCATATCAACGGGATGCATACATTGGAACTAAAGAAATACAAATAATCTGGTCAATTTCTTCAGGAAAAAGTATTAACAAATGGTTGTTTAGTTTTGTTTATAGTAGTAGCTAAACAACCATTTTTTAAAAGCAATAACGAGCAATGCTATTATCTTAAAAACATGTCCTAAAAACGTGTAGAAGATTCAGCAAAAAAAAAAAGTGTAGTAATAGCACTCCCCTTTAAAATTAATTATACTGTGTTTTGCACTTAAATCATGTTCATCGAATTTGAGTTTTAGTTGGTTTTCTTAGAACCTTTAAATAGATTTATTATTACATTAAGAAAAACAAAAGAAAGAAAAGTTGGGATTCTTCGCATCCTTCCGAATTTTGATTTCCAATCCTTTCTTTAACAAACAGTAGATGGTTGGCTGCGTGCAATGCTATAAGTCGCACCTCGGGTGTTTCGTATTGATCAATTAATTAAATACCACTAATAATTTTATATATATAGAGAGAGAGGGAAGATAGCTTATCAGATTTAATATATGAAAACGATATCATTAAATCTAAATTGTATAATTATATATGAATGATTTATATTTAATGTAAAAAAGTTACTTGACTTTTTAAATTATCACATATTAAATATTAATTATTCATATTTGATTATACGGTTTAAATTTAATCATCTAATACTCATACAATATATATTTATCTTATATGTATATAATATCATCATTTTTAGAAAGTATATATAAATAAATTAACAACTAATATTTATTGATAAAATACAAAATAATAAAGTTTGAGTAAGGACATAACCAAAAGGGATCCAAAAATATTTATATAAGTAAACAAGATGATTTTTAAGTGTAAAAACTAAGGTTAAGCTAAAATTTGTTCAACTATATATGACCAAATTAGTAAGTTTTCAAAAAAAGATGTTATGATCATAACATCTTTTCTATAAAAAAATTATAACATAAACTTTAATACTTTAACTTTCTAAAACTAAATTATAATTTATTCTTTCATTAATTATGTATTTAATAATAATTTAGTTTTATAAATTAATTTTTATAAAAAAAAAGATTGGTAGTGTTCCTAAAAAAAAAAAGATTGGTAGCGGTTGGAGTCTCAACCTCTTTGTGATTCCTTCCACTATTGTGATGTCTTTGTATGTCATTTTAATCCAACGAGTCACAGTGAATTATTTTAGATACTAATACAACGTGTTAATCTAAAATTCCTATGACACGTTAGTTATTTTCGTTAGCAATTAAATGACAAACCGTTCGGAAGATTTTATTTGCTTAATCAGAAAAATAAATGAGAATTTGATTAAAATAAAGAAATTATTGTAAAGTTAAAATTACAAATAGACCATAATATAAATAGAGATCAATGTTGTTTCACACTTTCACTTGTACACAATCAGTTTAGTAGAGTTTTAATAGAAGTTATTTGAATCAAATAATTAACCTTGCGTTTAGATTGAATTACTGGAAAAATATTTTTCGCAACGACTTTTTTCTGACTACCAAGATATATTTCACAACGATATTTAGATTTAATTGCCATAACACTTTCTTTTTGTCAACAAGACTATCGCGAAGTAAATTATATATTTATCCCAACGACAATATATATATATATATATATATATATATATATCATTGTCAATGCATATATTTAATGTCCGCGACATTTGAAGTTGTTGAATATGTTACTTATACTTTTTTATACCAACAGCGTAGACAATTGCTAGAAAATAGTATATATTATTTATAAAAATTCAAAATAAAAATTTAAAATTAAGGAAAAATATTTCAGATACACGACGAAAAAGGTTGACATACAGAGAGAATATTCCGTTTTCATCAGAGACCGAAACAGATACACCATTACACAAAAATTGCGACATAGAGACTACAATTACAGACAGAATATTCCGTCTCTATACTCTTGTCTCCAGAACCATGTCGAATTGGTCTAAAGGTTCTAAACAAGTTCAGAGACAGAGATTTGACACGAACTTAATCTCTGGCTGATAAATGATAAACAGAATCCCTCTCTATGCATATCAATGCCCTGAATTTTAAAATTCTAATAAAATAGAGACGAAAACTACACCGTCTCTAAGTCTTCACTTTTTTTTATTGTACTAATAAAATGTTATTACTGTGTCTTTCCTAACCATTTTTTCTCTTCAAAAATCAATAATAAATGATATATTTTATTTATAATATAAAATGCATATATGTTATTTTAAATTTTAAAATACAATTAATTAATAATCTACATAACCTATAATTTTTTTAGAATACTATTTAAATATTATGTATTTTAAATTTATGTTTTTAAGTTACTTTATATAAATACAATCTTTAATACATATGAGTATGTATTATTTTGAAAGTTATTACATAAACTCATTTGATAATTACTCAAAGAATAAATGATTAATTCAATTAATTATTAGTTAATTTTTATTCTCGATTATCATGAATTATTTTAAACTTAATTATATTAAAAAATATAGTATATACTTTAGTGTATTATTATAATATTTATATAAATATATAAAAATAGCTTTTTCACTCTATAAGTCTAATTATTGTATTTATTAAATATAATATACAATCAACTTTAATAATATTATTATATATTATAATTTGTAAGAAAATATATTCATCAAAGTAAAAATATTATTTAAATGCACTCCTATCATTTATGAATATATAAAATATTTCAAAAGTAACCAAATTAAATAGTACATTAATATATTATATATTAGTTTTAATTAGTATATGCACAATTATCTTTCATAACTTTTATTGCAAATTATCTTTCTTACACAGGCCGAGGTATATATATATATATTTAATACTATTAAAATTTTTGTTCAACCCAAATCCTCGTGAAAATAAAACAAGTAAATAAATAATAAAACAAATATGAAACACACACATCAACCTGAATGAAAAATAAATAGTAAAACCTATAATTAAGCATTTAGTCCAAATTGGACATCTAGTAGAGACGAATGACATGGTTATTATCGATAATCGTGAAATTTGATAATCAATCTTGACTAAAAATGATTATAATTTTTTTCACTTTATCGTTGTTTTTAATAAAATAATAAAGAAATTAATATCTTTGTACTTTTTGATTAACAGAAGTTAAAAGAAAAATATTTCAAGTGCTTTGGAGGAAAATTGATATAAAAAATGAAAGAAGAAAAGCCTTAAAGAAAAGTTAAAAGAAGTAGACAAATCGTTTAACGCGCACTCTAGGCTTAGTGTAAAAAAAGTCCACAATGGAGCCCAAAGGCGTGCTTAGCACAAAACTCTGCACTAAGCGCGAAATCAACGTGAAAAATAAGGTACTTGAAACCTATATAAGAAGGAGAAAGTAGAAGAAAAAGACACACCGAGTTTGAGAGAGCCTAAGCCTATCCTTTATGGGAAACTCTCCTTCTTTAGTCATTCCTCCCTTTCTTTCTTCTAGTTATCCAATCCCTTCTTCCATCCACATTAAGTTGCTGAAGTGTAAAGTTTCTCATGACCATGAGAGGCTAAACCCCCATTGTTGGGAACCTGCCAGGCCTACACCCTTGTAATGTAACTATTCTTATTATCTATTGAATGCAATGTATGTTTCTATTGTTTCTTTTCTGCTCTTTATCTTTATTGTATGGTCTGATCATCCATGCATCATTTTTAGGGGTTATACATTGAGAAATGATCATTTCTAAAGAATAGGGAAAGAGAATCTAAACAATTCATTGTTAGGGATAAAGTGACTTTATTTTGTCTCTATATACATCTTCATGCTTAATGTGATTTACTATTCAATCTTTGCAAAGGGATTTGGGGGAGAGAATAGATAAATTAGGTTTTTCATCCTAAGGGATCAGGGTTAAGTGTCTTAGTAGATGTGGGTGAAAATTGGAAAAACATTTAATAGAGAAAACGTTAGTATTGCATCAAAGGTAATTAGGCATGTTAGGCCCCAACATATGTAAATTTTAAAGTTATCTTTTGCATTAAATCTTGTTTATTTTATTGTTCTTGCCTTTTTAATTTCAAATTCTTTCTTTCTTCTAATCCATTGCAATTCTTTATCTCTTGCTTACAAATTGGGTATTCATCAACGCGTTAACAAAGCCCATGTGGATTCGACACTCGGACTTCCATTTTAAACTTTAATACTTGTGACAAATTGATACACTTGTCAATGAGTTAACAACTATCAAAGGCAAATGTTGCTTTTTAATAGTTTTTAGAGACAAATCTTATTATAAGCTGAGACACATGTTTTTTTTTTACTCTATGTATCAAAGATGACTGTGTGTTTGTCTCTAATTCCATCTTCATATTACTCATGATAAAAGATACTTTTAGAGACAAAAAGTGTTTGTCTCTATATAAGATTTTTCTTTTTTTCATCATAGGTTAGTTATCATAGGTGTCCTTTAACCTACTAAGTTAGAGATTAATTTTGCTCGCAATATATGTTTGTCGGTGACCCAAGAAAATTTTACAAACGGTGGGAATCAAACAAATGTTCTCATGCTAAATAAATTATGTTTCACGCATGTGAATACAATAGGATCTTAAACCAGTGCATCAACATTCTTATTTTTCTAATAGTGATAACTATTATTTTAGAAACAAATAATCATAAGAATAGAAAAATATGTTTTTATTTATAAAAAAGGGGGTGCAATGAGTTTGGATCCGTGATAACTTCTAATTAGCAACTTTTGAAGAAGAAAAATTAAAGTATAATGAGTTCATTTTTTAAACATATTAGGAGTATTGTTTTATTATTAAAAAATATAAAAAAAGTAAAAATTAGAAATAAAGATAAATTAAAGAAAATAATATATATTTTTGTTATTAATAATAAATTTTCTATTTTATTAAGTGAGAATAAATTAAAGAGATAACAAATTAAAAATAGATTATATATGATATGTCAACATTTAAAATTTAAAACTAAAATAAAATTAATTAGGATTGATTAACATTAATACAACAATATTAAAATCTGGTTAATCTAAAATTATATTTTTGAATTGATATATTACATCAAAATTCAAAAATTTAAATCAAATTGAAATTAATTAAAATAAATTTAAATAATAGTTATGAAAAGGAATAAAAAATTATAAATATAAATAAAAATAAATATTATTTATATTTAATGAAGTAAAGTGAACTCAATAAAGTGTGTGTTCTGTTGTAACGCTCACTTGCAACTTCTTGTATCCTAAATCCAAATCCGTGTGCTCCAACTACAAATCTGTGTGCCATCAATCTCAATGACTCTACCCACAGTAGTCCCTAACTCATATGCTTAACTGCTTGTCATCAAACGATCGCTTCTCAGAGTCACTTTAGCAGTCTCTTGCGGTGGCACAAACTCTGTCACGTTTCGAAAGGTGTGTTTCGTTCTCCATTTCTCTCTCATTAGACTAGACACATCTTCTTTGTCTCTCCATTTCGAAAGGTGTGTTTTCTGGATCTAGGGTTATGTATTTCCTATTTGCATCGCGTTGCAATCCATTATTTTCTCAACTAGTTTGTCCTTTTGTTTCACCTTTCTACCATTTCTTATTTCCCCCTTATTATTTTACTTTCCTTTTCTTCTTTCTATTCCATCGATTTTTCAACCCATAGCACGAGACTACCTAAACTAGTTCATCAATTAATTTGCCCTTAGAGCTTTGTTAATGCCTACCCAAATTAATTCATGCATCTTTGGCTATTTAAATGTCAATTTTCTATTTCTAGATTTTTTCCATTTTTATTTTGGGGGTATTGTGCGCTTCTCAAAAATGAAGTTTGCATTTTTTGTATAGGATACTTGATTCTTGTTGATCATTATGGCTTGGTTCAGGCTGTACAAAAAAATTTGAGAAATTTGAACCAATCCAAATCAATGAAATTTGATTGGTTCGAATTTCATTCTTCCCCAAATATTACCAATAGACCCGTGATCGGCTAAACGAGTGAGTTAAGGGTTGTTGTTAGTTGAGCTGTTGAGGTGGAGGGCACACTGATTTGGGGCTAGGATATGGAATGTTGCAAATGAGTTACATAGTCACAACAACACACACACTTTACTGAGTTCAACTTACTCGCTAAGTATGTGTAAGGTAAAGTCTCACATCGGTAGGAATGAGAAGGTTGAGCACATATAAGCGAGGATAATACCCATAAACTAAATCATTAAGGTTTTGGATTAAAGTGTGGTGTTAGGTTCACTTATGATGTGTGTTTGAGGCTCATTGGTGAAAATCTCTTTGGTATTTAATCATTTGAGTTATGTGAAAGAAACTCACACTTGAGGGGAAGATTATTGGAATACAAGTGAGAGATAAAGTTTCACATTGAATAGGAATGAAAAGGTTAAATATCATATAAGTGAGGTTGAACATCATATTTAACCTATAGTCAAAAAGAAAATAACATAATGTAGAAAAAATGAAAATTGAAACCCCATAATTTAAAATATATTAATAATTATATTTAATACTTTTGTTCATTTAAAAGTAATAAAATTATTAAAAAGTATATTATTATTTCTCATATTTCAAACCCCAGCCGACTTTTAGGGTTTCTGGTATTTACCAGGCGGCTAGCAAGCATCTTCTCAAGTCGCAATTATAGTTTTGCAGACATTTATATGAAACTATCAACTCTATTATTCTTTCTTTTTTATTTCCCTTTCTCTCTCTATTTTTTATTTTAGTTCCGATGATGTTTAGTTTCAGAGGATTTTGCACTTCTGTTTTTTCCTGTTAGATAGTTTTGTACTTTTGGTCACATGACATTCTAAAAGTTAAATTATCCCTGTTAAACAATGAGGTAATTAATTTAAAGAGCACAATAGCGTCAACATTTACATGCAGGCTAACTTGGTGACCGGTGAGGTGTTCCTAGTTACCATACGAAAGGTAACAACACTCTACAAAATTGGTAAGACACGAAAATCAGTATAAAGTGAAATGATTTTCAATCAAGCTCTGAACTTCAAATCATATTTTAATTTGTCCCTTTGTCAGACAACATATTTTTTTTTACTATGTTACTGGAGTAAAAATATCATTAGCTTTGACAATTATTAATCTCGGACGAAAAAATCTGAGTGATCCTTTTTAATGAAATCTTCTGTATCAATTACATTTTTTTTCTTCCACTGTATTAAACTATTGTTGTTTTGATTTCATGATTTTCACCTTTCAACTTTTGACATACTCAACCATGCACAAAGCTAAAAGCATGAAACCTCCCCAAGTTACCTTGTGAACCACAGTTCTCTGTACCAAAAAAACCAGTATTTAAGGAATTCGTTTTTTTATTTCGCAAGAAAATTTTCCTTAACATCATATTCATCGAATTCCTCAAAAAACAAACCTTCTAGTTCATTCCCTCTACACCTTTTCCCCCTCTTCCGTTACATAATTCACATGCCGAAAATTCTGTAACCCCCCAACAAAACTCAAAGCCTTTTTTGTTTTTCCTCACGACAAACACATTAGTGCTTCATTCTTTAACGGGTTTGTCCCCTTGATCTTTATTATTTTTTCACTTCAATTCATGCACCTATGTTTGAGACTTGGTTTGTGTTCTTTGTTAGTACATATAGATTGAAATTAATGGGTTTGTGAATTGTGATGTTTTGTGTTTCACTTGCTTCTTGGATGAAACAGGGGATTTTGGTGTAGGATGGGATCAATGGAGAACGTTTCCAAACCAAGGAAGGAAAACCAGAAGTTTGAATTGCCAGCGGGTTTTAGATTTCATCCAAGGGATGAAGAACTCATAAATCACTACCTTACAAAGAAGGTTGTTGACAACTGTTTCTGTGCTGTGGCCATTGCTGAGGTTGATTTGAACAAGTGTGAGCCATGGGATTTGCCTGGTGAGTCTCTCATTTTAACTTTTATTTTGATTAATGAATCCTTATGTTATCTTTGTTTTGATGGTGAATTGGTGATATCTCTCACAATCATATATGTTTGGTTTTTGAAGGGTTGGCTAAAATGGGTGAAACTGAGTGGTATTTTTTCTGTGTGAGGGACAGAAAATACCCAACTGGTTTAAGGACTAATAGGGCCACTGATGCTGGTTATTGGAAGGCCACAGGCAAAGACAGGGAGATCATAATGGAGAATGCACTCATTGGGATGAAGAAAACCTTGGTTTTCTACAAGGGAAGAGCTCCTAAAGGTGAAAAGACAAACTGGGTTATGCATGAATATAGGTTGGAAGGGAAACATAATCAACCCAATCCTGGAAAGGTATTCTTGAGTTTGTATATTTCAGTTCTTTTATGAGAAATTATTACATGGTCTTAAATCACTACGATCTTGATCAATCTGTACATGATACATAATCCAGGTTTATAAATTGTTTTTCATAAATAGAAAAACTTAGCTATGTATCATATGGAGATTGACCGACACCATGATCAGGTGATGGTGGTCTGAGACCATGTAATAATTACGTTTCTTGCTGTCACTTATGGTGAACATTTGTTAACTAAGGTTGTTTTGTTTTGACATTTTTTTCCCCACTTCATAGAGTGAATGGGTGATTTGTAGAGTCTTTGAGAAGAGTCCTTGTGGGAAGAAAATGCATGTTCTAAAGTGTGGAAGGCTCAACAACTCCTCTGGAGAGGAACCATCATCATGTGCTTCTCTATTGCCTCCTTTGATAGATTCTTCTCCATACAACAGTGAAACAAGAACCACCACTGCTGGTGAGTTGTCTCAGTTGACATGCTTCTCTGATCCAAATCAAACTGAGGATCAGAACAACACACATGATGACATTGTTGATAGCATGGAAACTCCTATTTTGAACTTCTCACCCTCTTCAAGACCTGATGATGCATCCACTTTGGCCAAAGCAACCCTTTCTTCAGCTTCAAACCAATCAGCACAGATTGCCCACCAAATTGGGAACTCACAGTTCCCAGATTATTATCATGTGCCTCAAGAACAGTCCATGTTGAGGATGCTGATGGAAAAACAAGGACCAATTGCAAACCAAATTCAGAAACCAGAGTTTTCTGAGGGAAGAGACTTTGATGCTGATATCTCATCTATGATCTACAACAATGACATGATGCACAGAATGTTTGGGAATCAAGAACATTCTTCAGCTTCTGCAGGGCCCGTGGATACTGATTTCCTATGGAATTACTGAAGAAGGTTAAGGAATATTAATTTAGTGTAAGACAGAAAATATGTTAATTATATTTATATTTATATTTATATGGTACATACAGGTTGATTACCTGCAACTGCATGAACTTATTCTAGGAATTATGGGAAATGCATGAAATTGAAATTCCCCCCTCTGGTTTATAACTTTGATAAAAATTAGTGCTGAATAGTCCATATTTTATATGATATGTTACTTTTATTTTCATCATTGCAACCCAATTACAGGTAGTTACCACCTTTTCTTATGACTTGTTTGTGTGCAACTTTTGGGTACAGGAATAATCTACTATCTGCTTTAGATAATGTAGTCATAGTCATAGCCAGTTTACTCAATATAATGTTTGGGTTAGTTTATTTTAAATAAATTTAAAGTTAATATATAATTTACTCTTTTTGAAGTGGTAACTTCAGTTCTCAAAGTACATGTCCGCACAAGTTAGTCTTACGAAATTTGACCGGAGAAAAAAAAATTTATTTTTATTTTAATTATTAAAATGATACAACTTCATTTTATTTTTTCTTATAATTAAAAATTTGTGTGCGAAATAGTAAAAACAATAAAAAATATTTTCATTAATTCCTATGTAAACTTTAAAAATAGACTAAGATTGTTGACCTATAAATAATTTCACCTTTCAAAAGACTAATTTATGTAAATGAAAAGTTTGATCGATCCATGAAAATAACAAATTATCGCTTTATATTAATTCAGTTTTACTACCCATTATCTTAAGAGTTATGACTAAAAAGTTAATAAATAATAAAATTGTATTAAAAAACACAATAAAAATACATAATATATTTTGAAGAGACCACAATAAAAATGTAGTAACGCATTCATTTGAGAGTTGAACTCAAAATCTTTAATTAAATTAAAATAGTATTGTATCCGTTGATTTAGGCATTCGACAATATAAAAATATATGATAAACACATTCATTTAATAACTTTTTTAACTTCTATTTTTTGAAGAATTTTTAGTAAAATCAATATTAATTTAATATATAATTATTCTTTGTTAAAAGATTCTTCGAATATCTTAAAACGAAATAATTGTTTCTAATTTTTTTTTCCTAATAATGAAACCTCGCTTTGCTATTATTAAAGTATACTTACATATAACACATGTTAGCATTTGAAAACGTCATGAATTAGTAGTTCCCCTTTCAAACCTAATAAGTTTTAATATTAATTTTATTAGTTAGTGATGATTGTTACCAAAACAAAATTAGTTAGTGATGATTTGCAATTTTGCATCACTTTGCGTCATCTCCTCTCTCTTCTCTTTGTTAGGCCACCAACCGGTATAGTCGCATGAATGATTAATTAAACAATAAACGATAAAACGCACAGGTGCATGGCGTATCACACAGAACCACTCAACTTAATTATTGGCAAAAGTCAGAGCCACCAAAATTTTGTAAGTATTTTTTTTCTCTTTATGAAGAAGAAATTTCAAACTGAGATCTAGATACCATATATCTATACCCTATAAAATTACAATCTCTCTATTTTATTTTTTGGGTACAAATTGTTAGTTCTTCATAAGTTAATATACATGATATGTATATTCACTAATAATTCCAATTGATAGACTTTTCTTCGGGCTAGAACTGTCTGCAGCCTATTTAAAAACAGTCACAATTATGTTCTGAGTATCGTACGTGATTGCATCATTCATTTCGGTTTGACATTTTTCACAGGGTGATATGGCGTTTTTTTTTTTTTTTTTTTTTGCATTTAAGGTCTTCTATCACCAATAAAATTCTTTTGTTTTCTACTCAAGAATTTTCTTGTTACCAACGCTTCATGGAGCATATATTATCCTTTTGGTACGAGGCTAGAGATATTTTTTATGAGTGTAGTAATTCTCCTCAAATTAAGCAAGACCATTTATAGATTTCTTCATTTATCAAGTATAAACTTTAATGAGTATATTTAATAATCCGATTATGTATTATTTACCAAAACGACTTCGGAACTAAAAACACTAAAAAAATAATTAGACATTGAATGTCTCGATTGATATAGTTTTTTTAATTTAATTATCAGAATTAATTTGTAAATATTGACATTATATACAACTACACTACACTAAAAGTATGGTGTGTTATATTAATAAATAATTATGCTGACAAAAAAATAATATTGTAATACTAACAAATCATATGATTGGTATAAGTTCAGTGTTTAGATGAATAATTTAATTTTTTGTTAAATGTTATATCAATGAAGATAATCTTAATCCCAAGCTTTTATGTTTTGTATTGGAGTGAATGGTTGACTAGATAGCTTAATAAGTCTACCCAGTACTCAGCTGGTTGCAGCTTTAGTGTCACAATGTTTTATTTGATTAAAAGTATCCTAGCAGTAAATTAATATTCCACATGAAAAACCTGGCAAAAAAAAAAAAGAAAACTCTTACTATTTCCCCCTAATCATAATACCCTTTTAAAATTGTTTTAAAACTTGATGTTGATGTTTACAGGCTAACTCGACCTAAAAACAACTGAAGATAAATTTTAAGAGTTGGTATTAGAGTGCTGTCTATATATGAAATAGCTGCGTCACCAAATTGTCTGCAAACTCAATAATCATAAATGATATTTTAGCGGTTCAAAAATTCAAAACAGAATTAAATAAATAACAATTAATTAAAATTAAAGATATTAATAGCTTACATAACTAATTTATGTAATATATTTATGTTTTCCCCATTTGGTCAAATCCATTTTTCCTCAATCTTTAAACCTAATTCTCTTTACTAAGCTATATCACGAGTATGAATAATTATTCTTAACTAATTTTGTTGTCAATGAGAAATATTTTAAATACAAACAAAATTTGATTCTATTCGTAAGGATTAAATTTATATCTTAAAATAATATGAGTTTAAATTTCGTTATTTAAGAGAAAATCTTAAATTGATTGATAAATATTTTTATAAGTATTTTTGAATCTTAAATCTAACACCAATGAATTCCAAGAGTCAATCCATCTAAATTTTTCAGCAGAAAAAAATCAAATTTTTTACGGGAACATGTATCATCAGTGCATAAAGAGAAAAAACATCCCACTGTGAGTTTGGAGCTACATATACCTCACAACTTGCTATTCCAAAACGTTGTTTACGTGCTAGCTGTCTATATATTACAGCATCATTAGTTGATTTATATGTTGGTAACCATAGGCAAATGTTGTTCCATACGATCATTTTAAGACTCTACAAAACTTTTTGTAAGTTTTAATTTGGTGAAATCTTGCAAGTGGGTTTCATTTAGTTACTGGTTCATGAGTAGAAGAATTAGACTTGGCTATTATTTGATTGTTACGTGTTCTTCATAATTAATTTCTTCATAAAAAACTCTTAATACCATCCCAACCTCACCTTTTATATTGACATGAAATAACAACCACCAATTAGTTGCTATTGATGTAGAATTAGTGATAGCTAGGCATTTATTCTTTGTTAAAATATAAAGTGTACGTGGGTTTCTTATTAGTCAAATAATTATATTTCAAGTCTTCTTTCCGCTTTATATCGTCTGTAAATAATAAATATTGAACTCGACACGAGTGGAGAATATCAAACTAAAACAAATACAAGACTTGCGGTTTTGTAAGTGTCTCCTTTTTCTAGAGCAATCACATATCATGTATACTTAAATATTAATTTATAAGAGATCGAAGTTTTGTTAAAAATGTTCTTAAAATTTTGATTATTTTATATTATCGTTTTTATATCCACTTTAATTTTACGTGCGTTCCGGAAAGCTTTTTCTATATAAAGGGAAGATTAAAGAAAATGACTTTGAAAGAAATATTTTTCAAATTCTTATTATATCTTCTTCAGCATATGCAACTGGAGGAAAGCCGGAAAGAGCTTCAGTATATAAACAGTTGAGTAAGAGCTGTTAATTTTGGTCAATTTAACTTATTCCAACTGATCCAACATCAATTTTTTTAATTGAGTTGTGTTGGATCATTTTTTTTTATGAATTGAGCACTAATAATTTGTTCTGAATTCATTTTTTATTTTATTTTTTTTATCTTTAAATTTTATGGATTTAAAACAAAAATATCTTACTTTTTAAAATATTTGAATCCAAATTCAATATATTATCTCATATTGTGTTCATTTTCCCAACTCAAAGATTAACTACAAATCATTCTCAAAAAAATACTAACTACAAATAATTAACAAAAACAACTGAAATAAATAAAAGAAAAAATACATAAAAATTGAGTCAATCCACTCCTGACTAACTAAATTTTAAGCTGGATTGGACTAAGGAAAAATTAAATTGGATTGACATAATTCGAACATACACCATACATTAGGACAAAATAGACAGATCACTCAATTAAACTAGGTCCATAGGACACCCCTAAGTTTTTTTTTTTAAGAAAAAAACTGGATAGCCCTAATTAAGTTGAACCTATCCATAGTTACAAATGATATTTATACTTGTTAAAAAAATGATATTTATACCTCTTATTAATAAATATACCTCTTATTTATTTATTAATAATTTTTTAAAATACTCTTTTAATTTTTATTTTTTTAAATGTTTTTTTTGTGATATTTACAATGAAAATATGATACCATTATTGTTATAAACAACAAAAACATGTAGATGTGTACAACTGTGAGAAAAATAGCCAATAAAGATTGGTTCACTGGATCAAATTAATATAAGAATATGAATTTGAATCTCGTTGTTAGTGTAAATTTTTTGTTGATAAATAATTTATAAGTATCTTTGTAAGCGCCTAGTGAGCCTTAAGGCATGTCTTAATCCTGGTGATTGTGGAGCTTCTAAACTTTAAGTTAGCAAAAAAGAAAGACAAAAATAGAATAAGGGCTCAAAAATCCATAACAAAGGCACAATATAGCTCCAAATAGGAAGGAGATTGAAACTGAAGGAGAAACGAGGGAGGGATGTAGGGAAAATGAAGGGAGGGCAGCGATGTCTCTTTATATATATTTTTTCAAAAAGCATGAGGTGGGAATAGTATTCTAGTAGTGTGAATAGTAACTCTCTATTCGGAGAGATTCGCCACAGAAACATTCACAGGAATGTGTCCAGCTCAATTACTTGAATCCCCGAGCAATTTCATAACCCAATAGCTTTATAAAGTACAAGCTGTTTTCAAGGGAATGTTTAAATAAAATACTTATTAATAAATTCATATTATATAAAATTTTAAATCATAAATATGATATAAAATGTATTAAAACAGTACTAAAAACAAATTTAAAAATTATAAGTCACTTTTATAAGTTTAAATCAACTTTTTAACATTTTCTAAATCTTAAGCCAAAATAAATTATTTTTTCGTTATTATTATATAACTAGAATGGTTTGAGGATTTCATAGTAAAAAATGGGTAAATATTTATTTTGAATTGAAAAGGTTTACATGGTTTCAACTTTTAATTATTTGCAAAAATATATTTCTATTTTTATTTATAATAGCATTTGTTGATAAAATATTGACTTGATTATATTTATAGACAAATAAGCTATTTTATTAAATCTCACATTTTCAACTTGAGAAAAAATCAATTCATCTATCCATCTATCCCTTTTTTTGAAAGGTCATATATCCATCTATTGTTCAACCACTAATACTACTAAAAGTTTTTTTTTTTTGGTTACATACTATACCTTATAACCTGATACTTATCTAAGTTAGCACTTTAATAAACAGGGTAATGTTAATATTCATTCTAGTCAGTGTACACTAGCATTCAACACACACAAAAAAAAAATTAGACTAAAAACCATTGAATCTTTTGCTTTTCAAACTTTAATTCAAAGAAAAAAAGTTCATATATATAGGAAAGAATCATAGAAAATAAATAGGAGAAAAAGATTTTATTTTTTTAAAATTAAATGATAAAATACCATAATATCCTTGAATTAAATTTTAAAAAATAAAACAACTAATAATTTTATAATCCAATTTTTTTATGTTAAATATTAATGCACTCCAACAGTCCAACTAAGGTTGATATTAACATTTCTCAAATAGCTATATGTATTAGTAATTTTAATTTATTTAAGTCTCAACATGATATATATTGAATACAAAACAAGACAATTAAACAGATTAATTTCACCAATGTGTCTATTAAGTGCACATATATTTAGGATCTCATTACGCCAGAGCTGATATTTATAAGCAAAAAATTATAGTTATTACGATTTTTAACTTATTTTGACGTGGATTTTTCTATTAATGCACAATGGGATACCAGTCACACAGTACTAAAATGAAATGGGTACTTATTAATATCACGTTTTGTATGTAAATTGTTGCCTTTATTACTAATTTCTGTTAATAATTTGATGCTGATGATCATTAACGAAAAATCTTAACTTCTTCCAATAAAAAATAGAAAATTTAATTGCTAAAAAATTATGAAAACACTAAAATCACACATTAATTAAGTAAATGTATAAAAAGATACAATTAAACTTTTTGTAATCTTATTTAAGCTTATAAAGTTACACTATTGTACAAAAAATATTATTTCGAATAAAATTGTACCATTACAAATGTTTGATGCACCAAACATAAAATAATTTTACAATTTATTGCTTAAACTGTATTATTAAATTTTATATTAATGAGTCTTACATAAATTAATCTTTATGTTAGGTTTTAACTTTTATTCTTCTTGAAGGCTATATAATTGGAGTACTACTTTTTTTTTAATTTTCTTTTTCTTTTTTTAGATATTGATCATGTTGAACTTATATTATTTTGACATTGTCATGCATGGGCACTCACCATTTAATAGGATAATTAAAACTAGATTGGACCATATTACAATGCTAGCAATGCTAGAGCTGGCATTGATCAATGAAAATTTATGAGAGTGTTCCCATTGTCTCTTGTATACCCAATGCAAGTCTTGGATTCATGAAACTTTTTTCTTACGCATAGAGATGAAAATGAGCCGAGCCACTTGTCAAATGGTCTTTGACTGAATCTATTTAAGGTTCGACTCGACTTAACTTTTTATTATAAAGTTCAAGCTCAAGTTTTTTTAAAAAAAAAGTAGATAAAAATGTCAAAGTCAAACTATAAAAAAAAATTGTTAAACTTAACAAGTTGCTTGTTTAAGTAATAATAATAATAATAATAATAATAACTATTATTTATATTATTTTTATGATATTATAAATGACAGGATGAAGCCGACTTAATAAAATTTAGTTTGACTTGATTCATTTTTACCCGTCCTTACATACCACACACCCACATTTAAGTTTTCAATTTTATCCCCTATTTTCATCACGGGGCCTTATTTTGTCTCTTCACGCACCAAATCATTCAAGAAGCCCTAACCCCAACCCTACTGTCCCACTCCCATAAATTGCCCCTCACCTTCCAATAATTACCAAAATACTCTTCACCTTCAATTGTTAATTAGGGAAGTTCTTTAATGAACCATACGGTTTCCCCTACATACAGAAGCGTCTCCTTTTTTGGGATGAACACTTGTATGAACCATCATGGTTCTTGCGGATGCCAATTTGTTTTTTTTTTTAACCAAGATATTTTTCGATCAAAAGTTAAGAATTAATTCTTCAATATATTGAAATTTATTTAACAAATTGAAATCTTCTAACAAATATTTTTTTATATACATGAGTTAGAGATTAAACTCATAATTACATACTTAAAAAACAAGATTATCTATTAATTATATGACATCATATTGATATATCAATTTAGTTTATCATATATATGTTTTTTTCTCCTCCAAATATGATAATTACTTCAATAGATTTCAAGGAGAATGAATTTCATAATGAAGTCAGACCGTTCATTTCAAATTATTTACAACGCTATATTAATTCATGGAAGTAATTGTCATATTAATATTGTAAATAATTTAGAATCAACGGTTTAATTTCATATTGAAGTTTATTTTGCTTTAAATTTATTAAAATAATTGTTATACTAGTACTCTAGATATTTTAGAATGAACGGTTTGATTTCATCCTGAAATTCATTGTTATTTAAATTCATCAAGGTAATTATCATATTATTAAGAGAAAAAGCACATGACCTAGCTAAATAAAAGTGACATTATGTTAATTTCAATAGCTAGGACAACCATGTAAATAAGGATAACTACTGGTGACTGTCAATACACCCTAAGTGTATTAAGATGGATCCAAGTTTGATTCTTAGAAAATACATATTTGAGAATAAACAATGAGTTTTAATTATAAGTCCAAACCGGTACGTCCAAAGCACCGAAACATGTAGAATGCCTTATTAACCTACTAAGGAATAAAAACCCTAATAGTTACAAAAATTGATAAAAACTCTAATTTTTATACTATCCTTTGTTTTATAAAGTCTCTTACTCATTAGATGAAAATATTAATATTTTTTTTGAAAGGAAAAAATATTAAATAAATTAAATGTATTTATTTATTTAGTTAATTCTTTAAAAGTATTATTAAAAAGATTAATAAATAACTCTAGTATAAAATTACTCAATAAATAATTGGATAGGCTTGCACCGCATCATCTCATGTTACATCAAATATATGTTGCTTATTTAATTAAAAAAGATACTTTTAGATTGGGACCATTTTTATGTGATATATATTGGACAATTAATGAACATAAGTTAATGCAACAATAATAGATATTATGAGAAACGGGTATGCCTCCACTTTTTAGCAACATGAGATCTTGATCACTTAGTAGTAGTAACTGCAAAGGCCTCAAAGTAATAATACACCATCGCTCGCCTTCAATATACCTCCGTGATGAAACGCGTTGATTTCAATTCATTCGGATTAATACACCGTTCTCTTAGCGATGAAGAGTTTTCTTTTACTAATCTAATAACATATTAATAAATATCTGAAAATATAAAGAGGTGAGTATTTACTGTATTAAAGCATAAAGTAATTTAATATATATATATTAACAAATATCTGAAAATATTTAATAAATATATTGAATACTTCATAATCAATCACGTCAATACTTCATAATCAAGCGCATCTGATTAAGTATTATGTGTGAAATGGTGGGTGTTTGAGTTTTGCAAAGGATGCTAATTCAATTCTTGTTGCCCTTATTGTAAATAAAAATAATAATATATATTTTATATGATACATGTCTCATTAAGTATTATGTACGAAGATGCTCTCACTAAAATCTAATCCCTATTAATTAAATATACGTGTAGTACTAGATAAAGAATACTTCGACATTCTAGTATCTAAAGACACTTAGTTAAGATAACCTGTAAGAAAAAATAATATGTTAATGATGTAATTACCATTTGTTTCGGTAGCCTAATGAACTTTTGTCAAAATATAACCTAAGTTTTAGGCGTGCATCAACAATATCTTCCGCTTATAAATAGAGATTAATCCCGTTTAAGATGTAGAAATTATTGAACTAAGTTTTATTTCTCTCCCACAAATTAAAGCCTTTCTAGCATATAGTGATCATCAATCAAGTCTTGATACCTAAAAAGAGTCAATTAACCAATTTTGTGCATCTCTCTGGTTAGCTTTCTATTTAAGATCTTGATAATCAGTATTTTATGGATACTAATTAAGAAATTAAAAAAAGTTTTTTATATTAAAAATCATATAAAAATACGTTTAAAAATTAAACATAATTTTTATGCATTTCAATTTTTTTTTCCTTTTACTTCATTTACAAGTACCCTTACCGGTGCTTTATCTTAAATATATTATGAATTAATTAATAACAGTATTTTATTTTAATGACAGAGAAAACGTAGAGAAGATTGTTCCAGAAGTCCTACTCATTCTTAAACTCGAAAATTCAACTATAATTCTGCTCATCATAAGGAAAGAGTCATAAGGGAAAGATTAGAATGAGCTCCAATATATTTGCATACAAAAGCGACTTCTATTAGTATCCAACACTGACTTAGTCACTGCCTTTTGAATTACGAATCATAATAGGGACACCATTCTTATTATAGCTTATTAGCTTACTATTTTCTCCTAAAATTTCTTATTAAAGTAACTAAAAACATTCAAAACCAGAACAGAAAGGTATCATCATTATTTGATCTCTCGGTAGTTTGTAGTCAACCTCTATGGATATTTAGTGGTTGGCAGAAACTTGATCACTTTCAAGACTCCATTGATATCTAGCATCAAAGAACAAACAAGGCAAATCTAAAAAACAAAATACATAAAAATGATTTGATGTAAACAAAACTTAAGTTCATTAAAGGCAAGCAGAAATTAAGCTTAATTGGCATGAAAGCTTTCCTTAAATCAGCTATATATGTTGTGATGTATGGTTATGTTATTAACCGTATAAAAATGATCTTATAATATTTGGAAAAAGATAAAAAGAAAACAAAGTAATATATATATATATATATATATATATATATATATATATATATATATATATATATATATATATATATATATATATATATAAAATCTAATAAAAAAATAAAGAAAATTAAGTATAAGGTGAAAATGAAAAAAATGACTTTGTAATTAAAAATGTTATCCGTTACCTTTTATATAAGATCATAGCCAACAATAATCCTTATCTTTGTTAAACAGAGTCATTGATAAAAACGTGTGTGTAGTTTCTACATCTTAGAGAAGTAATGATGGTAGTTTCTGCATCTTTTATCAGTTTTCACGTAATTTAGTCTGAAGCACATAATAATAATGTCATCCCAAATATCCGGTATTATTAATGTTAGTAGTAATATTTTTTACTGGAGTCTAATGAAATACTTTAGGTGAAAGTTCTTAACTGACTTCTAATTAATCCGTCACGTTAAATTTTACTAAGAACTTTAACAGTTTTTTATTCTAACAACACAATCATCTAAGAACTTAAAATGGTCTCACATTATTTCACAAAATACTTGTAGTCATAACAAATGAATTGTCTGTTTAAGAATTCATTTTTATAGCTCGAAGCTATGTTAGCCTCTTCTAATAATGGGTTAACCTGGGTATATATAAGAGTTTATAACTAAAGAACCAATAAAAATTAGAGATTTTTTTTATATTACAAGAGCTTTATATCATTTAATTAATAATAATAGAATTAACACAATGAGGACTATGTTAAAAAAAAGTTGAGAACTAGTATACAATCTATACATCCTAATTAGACAGTGAGTGAATTAATTTGTTTGTGGAATGTAGCCAAACTCAGTGTGCATTAGAGAGCAAACTCTTAATTGTGTTTTCGTGTAGGGGGTCTCCCATCAAAGATTTCAACCCAAAACGAACGTTTCACACCAATTGTACTCGTTACCAAAACTCCAAAAAATTTAAATCATAAAGACGTTTTTATTTTTTTCCCAAAATATATCAGAACTCATTGATGATGGCAATGTTAAATAAGGTCCACGTACGTCCTCAGCCACGCCATAAATTAAATTCCTAGTGACGTGTCACTGAAAAATAATGTGGCAATAACTTGGTAGCTCAAAGCTGTCAATAGGTTTAAAAATTCTACCCCATATACTATGAAAAGACAACGGAACCACTCAATTTTCATAACTCATTCCATAAAGACTCACAAATATTACATCATAGAGCATTCAATTGTAGGTAATGTCAAGGGCATTATCGTCGATCGTAATCATAATCCACATATACATATTACATAGTCTGTTTCATTCAAGTTAGTTTCTTATCCCATTTATGCCGCTGACCTTTCTTCAATATCGTTTATTATCTTTCTCTCTCTCTCTCTCTCTTTTCATAGTGTTCTAACTCCTCTTGTGCTATATAAAGAAGTAGAAAAGTCACCACAGTGTTTATCACTGTTTCCACTTTCTCCAAAAATGGGAAGATCACCATGCTGTGACAAGGTGGGTTTAAAGAAGGGACCGTGGACGCCAGAGGAAGATCAGAAGCTCTTGGCTTATATTGAAGAACATGGCCATGGAAGCTGGCGTGCTTTGCCAGCAAAAGCTGGTAATCTTTTTTTATTTATTATTATTGATAAATATTAGTTATTAGAATGTTAATTTTGTTAGTAGAGAGGATTGAACCCTTAACCTTTCTCTCATTTTTTTCTCTTTTAACCATCCAACCGACTTTATATATATATATTACTATATTACTATTAAAATAAAATTTATGAAGTGAAGCTGCTGGCTATAATTGTGTTCAGGACTTCAGAGGTGTGGCAAAAGTTGCAGGTTGAGATGGACTAATTATCTAAGGCCTGATATTAAGAGGGGAAAGTTCAGCATGCAAGAGGAGCAAACCATCATTCAACTCCATGCACTATTAGGGAACAGGTTTGGTTTCTTTTTCAAGGCTATGTAAATTTTAGAGTTGCTGCAATTAGTACTCAGAGAAATCTAAAAGTTTTGGTACAGATAGTTTAATTTTAGTAGTTTTGGTATGTCAAGGGAGAAAGAAAAAAAAAAAAGGAGAGCTAATTTCTCATAATAATACTATAACCCTTAAATTTCCCAGTTACCATAGAATTTCTGTCTATATTTTATATGTTGAGTAGTAGGTTATAATAATTCTTTAACATGTAGCAAGTGTTCAGGTTTTTGGGCTTGGATTTTACTGGGGTTTCATTTGATTATTTTAATTTGTATAATTTGTATAATTCTTTAATGAGTATATATGAGTACAGGATTAATTTGATGAAAACTCAGCAGGATTTATTTATTTTGAGTGAGAAAGCGCGATATCTTTGCCTTACTCCCGTACAAATATTTTCATTTTTTAAAATTACTGCTATATATTTATGCTACTATTGTATGACAGCTCCATATTTTATTGGTGTTCATCTTACACAAACGCTTACTATAAGTTTCAGTCATTTTGCAACTAGGAGCTATTATTTCTTTGCTTTTCCAACTCACTTGCTGGGCAGAATGTCTTAAATGCGAGGGCATCTCAATTTCTATAACCACATATACTATACCACATTTCCAACACATAGAACTTTAATTGTGCTCTCTGACATGTTCATAAATTTACTCCCTGACACGCAATAGTTTATTCAAGATGGTCCTTAAACGCCACAAAAGGATCTTCTTCCTCACCGCCAAGCTAAATCATATCAATGCTCCATGAAATTTCATTTCTAACTTGGACCTGCCATACACATTTTTCTTAATGCTACATTATATTAGTAGATAATATTAATTAAACAAATATCGCATGTACTTTCTATTTTTTTAACCAATAAAAATATGAAATAATTTTAGTATAGGTTTATTTTATAAATTTAATATTCACAAAATTATTCATGGACACCTAGCGCTATGGATCTTCTCCGTCGACTTCTCTCTACAGCCTCTGTCTCCAATTTCTCTTCTTGCTGTATCATTTAACTTGCTCTTTCCATCATCCCTGTACTTTATAATTTTCGGCTGGAGGCAGGAGGGCCAAAGAGGTTGTAATTTTGTGCTAATACACACCTAAAAGGAGAGAAGTGTAAATGTATATTATAGGTAATATAATGTGACTGATGGTTGTTAAAAAAATATATATATATAATGTGATAAAGATGACAGAAATAAAAAGAAATGACATGTGGCATTAGATTGACAGAAAAAAAGTAAAATATTTTTTTATTAACGTTTTCTTATATTTTTATATTAATATATTTTTTTAATTTCTTAATTAATATAGTAAGGATAAGAAGACCTTCCATTTTAAACTAATGAAAGAGTATGTTACAATGAGTTAGCGAGCATGTTAGTAACGTTCCTTGTCAATGGAGTATATTACACTATAGCATGTCCATATTTATCATTACTGTATTATTCAAGAAGTAGTTTATGGATGTATTCTAAGTCTTTCATTGATTTGTATGGCATGTCAGCGTTATATTGTGTTGTGTGTGCACTCAGGTGGTCTTCAATAGCTACACATTTGCCAAAGAGAACAGATAATGAGATCAAGAACTACTGGAACACTCATCTTAAGAAAAGGTTAGACAAAATGGGCATTGACCCTGTGACCCACAAGCCCAAGAACGATGCCCTTCTCTCCACCGAGGGCCCTTCCAAGATTGCTGCCAACATCAGCCACATGGCTCAGTGGGAGAGTGCCAGGCTCGAAGCAGAAGCAAGATTGGCCAGAGAATCAAAACTACGTAGTTCTTCACACTCATCATCATCATCATTACACCACACCCTAATTGGCACTTCTGCATCATCATCATCATCACTTTCTCTTGATCATGCTTGGAAAAATGGTGGTAGTACTATTACTATAACTGTTAATGCAACTAGGGTTAGTGACCTTGAGTCCCCCACGTCTACCTTATCTGAGAACAATGTGCCACCAATTAATAATATTACTAGTACTGTGATTGAGTTTGTGGGTTCTTCAGAGAGAAGGACGGTGAAGGAAGAGGGAGATCAAGAGTGGAACAAATTAGGTTATCATGAAAGCTCCACCCATTTGGGAGAGTACAAAGATGGCATGGAGAACTCAATGCCTTTCACGTCTAGTCTACATGAGTTGACAATGACCATGGCAACCACGTGGGGTTCTAGTACTAGTAGTGCACATGAACACGCACATGTTGCTGAGGAGGGTTGTTTCACCAATCTTTTGCTGAATACTAACTCTGGCGGCCACCTGAGTTTGTCACCCGAGGACGGTGGAGAGTCTAATTATTGTCACAATAATGCTGGTAGTAGTGACGCTGGTAGTGGTAACAACGGTGACTTGTACCAAGAGAACAAGAATTATTGGAATAACATTCTTAATTTGATGAATTATTCTTCCCCTTCGGATTCACCAATGTTCTGATTGGAAGGTAAATAAATCCTCTCACCTTTGAATTTGATCAAACATGTATTGTGATGTTAAATTTTTGTACCATCTCTCTGTTATATTAGATGCTATAAATATGTGGGGCTTGTTTACAATTTACATAAGAGGGAAATAAATACAAAATTTCAACGTTACGAAGAAGACCGGAGGGAGGGTCCATTCTTGTTGGAAGTGTGTGAAGTGCTGCATCTCCATCAAACTTAATCAAAGGTCATTGATTTTCTTCAGAGTGTTGTCATAAGAATTAGCGAGCATAGACAAGGGCAAATGTTAATTGCAACAGTATGGTTTTTATTTTTGTCAATGCTTTCACATTGAAAATTAAATGTGTGTCGTTACGTGCATCAATCAAATGTTCATATTATTAATTTGTTTTGTATTTGACTTGATTTTTACGTTTGTTTCCTTGTTGAGGATATGTTTATGTAGACACTGATGATGATAATGGATGATAGAGTAGTGCGTGAGTTGAGTGACTTTTTACTCTTTAGTAATTACCCTTTGTGTCAAATTGTATACAAGAAATATCCAATAATAGAAGTATTTAGTATGGACTTTATTGCTGTTGGTTTTATGTCGCAATCTACCTATTCAAAAAGTTTCATTCACTGTATTTATTAGGGCTCCTCTCTATTCATTTGCTTGGTTAGCTGTCATGTGCTATATAAAGGAGCAAACCACAATATGACACTTGATTTTTTTTTACTTAATTTGTATTTCGATTGCTCCAGAAGAAAACAAAGTTTAAATATATATGTCTAAAATCAAACACATCTACATCATCCCATAACCATAAGTAACACTAGCGACTTTTTTATTGTTAACATTTTTTTTTTTGAGAAATCACGTGGAATAAATGCTTCAAGTGTAGTTTTAAGAGCATGACTTAATATTCTAACTGGATCAGGGAGGTTTTGTAATCGAGCCAGACATTATTTTTTGTATCATGAACATTTTTTTGGGTACATAGTATTCTATTAATTTGTTTGGTACATATAGTATAGCAAAAATTTGTGTAATTTTATAAAACTTTGGAGATAATTATTGTAATTCTCTATAAATTATGATAGTGTAACTTTTTAAATAAGTATTATAAAAGTTAACAAATTTATTATATTTTGACCATTTTTTTTATTAAATGATAGTAGAAAAAAAGTATTTACACTGTCTGCATGGATTATTTATTCTAGTAAATGATGAGGAATGACGACACTCTCTCAATCTAAACTTTTAATGCTAAAGTAAAGTAAGAAAGTAAGCTAGCCTCCATCTTAAAACATTTTCCTGTTAATGTAATTTGTTGCAAAGATAGCAGTTAGAGGTTGCTTCCGAGAAACGCCTCACGAATTCAAAAAAATTGGTAGCTGGCTTTTGAACGTTGGCAGAAAGAGACCAGAAAAATTATGGTCCATAAATTTTATATGCAGGAAATGCTATATATAAATATACTTAGGTGAACTTATATATGCCTATCCCCTAGCTAGCCCCGGCCACCCCCGCCCCCCGAAAAATTGAAAGTTCAGAATAGGGCATGTCTTGCGAAAACAATGATATAATGCATACTACATTATGCATCACCAGCATGGTTCTTGGATTAGAGGTGCAAATAAGATACGGTGAGTTAGGTTTTAGTAAGTTGGAGTTTGATTTTACTTTTTTTTTTAAGGAAGTTTGAGTTTGATTCAACTTATAAATACAAAATTTGAATAATTTTTAAGATTTGATTTAGTCCATTTGCAACTTAATTTTTTTTTATCTTAGGTCATAAATTTTTAACTCATTGTTATCAATTTAATAAAACTTTACACACGAAGAAAATTAAACACAAATTCTTTTATATTAAATATAATAGATTCTTCTGTATGTGAATAAAGTAAAATTTTACAGCATTACATTAATCATGTGGGTTTAGTTGGTTTGATTTAAAAAACTTCATATGTAACTTATTTTATAGAAAGCTTATAAATAACTTTAAAAAAACCCTATAAGTTTAAGTAGGTATACAAGTCTACACAGGCCTTTATTATTATATGTTTTATACTATTATTAAGTGTAAATTGTAGTATATCATGTCTTAGAAGTCTTTTTGTCAAAAAAAATGTCTTAGAAGTCTAAACATGCTTAATCATGTATTGTGATGACTTATTATATGTTTGTATTCATTAATAAATGACTGGATTTTTTATATGGTCCCAAATATTTTTAGCCTTTTGATCCTGAATAAATTTTTTATTGTTTCTGGACCTCAAGTTTTTTTAGATAGAGCTTTGGAAAGTGATTTAGATGATGACATGAAGCTTGAGATAAAAAATTATCTTAATAGTTAATTTTATCAAATGGGAGTACTTAAAAGTGTGCGATGTTTGTTTTAAAAAATATTATAAAATATGCTTTATTTTTTTAATTCTATAATTTTATTATATATAATATTAAAACTAATATATTATATTAATTTATAAAATCAACTGGATGTCATCCCACATGCGTGGGTAACCTTGATTTTTGGTTCGTGGGTAACTTAACTACTCTCCAGGTACAATTACGTGAGATGGGCTTCCGCCTACGGGCTTTGAGGCCCCTGTTCCATTCTCACAATGTTTCGCTAAATTCACCTCCTATTTTTAATGATTTTTTTTTATACCAAAGTATTCTTAAACAGAAACATATTTTCATCATGTATCTCAAAAAAATATATTAAAATTAGGCACCTGCCGCTGCCCTTCTCCGACTTTGACAGAAAAAAATTGAGTTGATCGAGGTTAGGTTCATATTCGAGTTTTTCCTGATTGAGAAAGTCGGATTCAAGTTCGGGTATACTGCTCTCACCCCCACCCCTGCCCCAATGCTATTATGTTATGATAAATATTTTAAATTACTATTATAATCTTACACTTTTAATGTATTAATGTTTGTTTTATGCATGAAATTATTGTTTTCCATATAATTGTGTACAAATTTGACTTAATTTCATGTTGAGCTCAAAAAATAAATGGGCAAGCAATTTTTACTTAATCTATTGCTAAGAATGTGAAATTTCAACCTTGGTAAACAACATGTCATGATTACTATTTCTTTATGTTATCTAAAAAAATGAAGTTAAACAATTTTTACTTGAAATTTCAATTTAGCATGTTGTAATAGACTCAGTGCAATTACAAAAGATTAATCATATTTTTTTTCATTTTTTATGAATAAAAAAAAAATAAGATCCAAGACAGAGCGAAAATGTGTCAAATTTGGCGTGCCTAATTAAAATACAGCAAATGTTGTCAAGATACAATGTAGAAACATATTTTTAATGTATATTAACGATATATTGTCCAGACATATAATGAAAAAGCCAAAGTGAGGCATTAGCTTTGTGTGATTGCATCCAACAAGAACCTGAATGTCTACTTAAACATTGTTGAGAATGAAGGGGAAGAGGACTGAAGATCAAATTTTCTGTCTTGAAGCATTCTCAATTACCATTAGGCTTAGTTATTGTTGAATCGCTTTAATCTGTTTGTTTATTGACTTGCTACTAGTTGTTTGATTATTCCGATGTTTTATTTGGAACCAATTTTAAACATTCCACCTCGAATTAGACAGCCACTGTTCTACAGCATGATTCTCATCCTCAATCTAAAGAGTTAAGAACACAATCAGAGATTTCGAAGTTGAGAAGGGATTGAACCCACCAGAGAATTTTGAGCAAGATATAAGTATTTTAAATGAGAAACAAATCCAAACTGAGTTGAACTAACTTTCCAAAATGAAAGAATTTTGATAAAGATTTAAGTATTTCGGGCAAATAACCAATCTCTTCATTGACCTAAAAAGTCTTTCATCAAAGGTTCCAGGGATAAAGATTTATGTAATTGAGCAAGATTTAAGTATTTTCAACCTTTTTTTAAGTAAAAAATTGGACTTGCCGACATAAACTTCAATGTTAACTTTTTGATACATGGAACGTCTTTTAATTCGTTAAGATAGTCATTACCCATAGTCAATTATTGCTTTAAGAGATTGAAATAATTTAATCGGTTGCGAATTCAGAGCCTTTTTTAACAACGTACAATATTTCAATCACCTGTGTAGGGAAACAAACATCTGATCCCTCATCACTCAAATGCTCAGTAAAATAAGGATTGAAATAATAAGTGCTTATATAACCTTCTTTTGAACCACTGATTTATTCAATATTTATCAATCAATTAAAATTTAATTTCCTCTTTTATGAATTATCATTTTAAAAATATTGCAAGAGAAATATATATATATATATATATATATATATATATATATATATATATATATATAAAACAAAAGATGTGTCTTTCTTCTTTTGCCATGATCCTTGTGATGGGGTTGCACTGCAACTTATTTCCCTTTACTAGATACATTCCATAGAGATAAAACTTGCCAGATATGTAAGGGGGTTACTGCAAGCTAGCAAAAAACTTAAGTTTGGGCAAGCATCCATATGCAGATCCCGATATTCATTTATGCACATTAAGATTAAGCACCAATATTATAATTGTAATGAAGTCTCGTAGGTTGCAATGTATGAATAACTTTGCGTAGATGCAAGGTCCTAGAAGCAGTAAGGACATGAAGTTCTTGTTCTTGTACTGAAATGCAAAACATTACTATCTGACATCTGCACATTAAGATTAGACATCCACTTATATAAATTGTCGCGGAGCCTCGTGGGGTGCAATATAAATAGAAGAAATATATTAAAACAAATACACTTTCTCAAGTCTATATACTATAGACAGATTACATAGCAGACATGTAAGGGAACTTGTGACAGCAGAACACGAGATCATTCAAACTGCCAAACATAATCTCAAAATTCCCAATATTTATTTATGCACGTTAAGATTACGCTTCCATTGATAAATGACAATGGGGCCTCGTAGGAGTGCAAAATTGACAAAAAAAAAATAAAATGCTATGTATCCATCTTGTGGATTTTCATGCCCATTCAAATTGAAAAACCCTTGAGAATAGGAGATACACAAACATAGCCTTGGTTACACCACCCTTATTGTAGAGGCCCAAATTGTATTAAATTAAATTTAAAACAAAACACTATCCTTTCGTAGTAATCATTAGCCACTGGGCACTGGATAAACCAAATTCAGAAATAAAAAATAAATAAAACAAAAAAAGGCACCACAGAACACTAATCTAACTTCAATTAACCAACAAAAAAATTATAATCAAAATCCAAACATGGTACTTATGTATGGGTGATACTGGCAGCCCAAACATGTGAAGTCAGATCTGCAAAGCGGTGCCCAAAACTCTTTTTTGCACATTCATTAGGCAATTCATGATATTATGTCATCACAGAGCCTTAGTACTAGTGCACTGCAGATGACAGAATCTAATCTCCGGATACAAAAGCACAAATAAATAATAATCAGACACTTGCAAGCTTTCAAAATCACAAAAGTAAAATGTTCAAAAAATTGATGAAAAAGTAAAAAACTTTGTCCAAATACAACATCTGCAATAAAAAGGATATATCATATATTTTAAACAAAAAACAAAAATTAAAATCAGATTTTTCATTTGAAAATACATCATGAGCAAGTATTGTCATCCAAAAAAGATTGGGGGGAGGAAAAAAATGCCAATGATGAGAAAACAGCATCAAATTAAATGATGAAATTGCAAAATTTTCAAACCCCAGTAGTGAAATTAGATAAAGTAGCTTTCTTTACCCTAATTAGGAGCGGCCGTGAACCTGATAACAAGTTCTGGTGACAGATTGATGCAGGGTTGGGAAACGGGTGTGAATTTATAAGAGCAGAGCAATGAAATTAGGGCATCGCATGGAAACTCACCCAGACTGTAGTTGGGTCCGCGAGAAAGATCAACGGCGGATAAAGTTTTGATGGAAATTCAATGATCAAATTGAGGACACGTGTTTTGCGTATTTTCGTGACGAAAACAACGGCTCAGATTGCACTAGCAGTTTTTATATTTCTTTTTGTTATACTAGCAGTTTTTATATGGTACTCATATTAAGAAAAATAAAAATTAATATTTTTGCTTGCATTAAAATTATTTTATATCCTCTTAATATTTTATTTATTATTAAAAAATACGAAAAATAAAAAATGGAAGTTAAGTTTTGCTTATAAGAAAAATATTAAAAGAAAGAATATATAATATATGCACTAAAAATATAAAAATTTTAGCTTTTTTTGTCATTTTTTTTATCTATCATTGCATGCACGTAT